>NC_139970.1:8958428-8983428 GCF_963993115.1 Abramis brama
TTGGGAAACCACAGTGGCTGCTGAAGCTCAGTGTCATGTGTTGCTGAGGCTGATGAACAATCACATTATCTAGATCTGTTCATGTCACCTCACAAAATACGGCTGGGTGGATTGAAATCGGACCAAAGATGTCATTTTAAAAAGTCAAATTATTGCTTTACTCTGACTAAAACTTCTGAACGCACTTTCTAAGACCGAGAGCGTATCGTTCCGACTCACACTTCATTGGGAAAACAACAGGTAATTAAATTTGAGACCGAAAGCACAGAGACACACTTCGCACAAACACACTCTCTGTTGTTCCTGCCGTCTGTGTGTGTGTTTAATCTCTCTGGAGGTCTTTAGTAGAAACTGCACTGCTCTCACTCACTTTTCTGGGAAGCGTGTGTGTTTTGTCACATTCCGGGTTACACCCTCTCCGAGTTTCCCCATTCCTGCCGCAGCGATCGCCAACGACACCAGTCTTCATTATGCAACGGCCTGCGATGGTGTGATGATGTAGATGTCAGGGGTCAGAGGTCAGACTGAGCCATAAAATCCCCCAAATCAGAGCTCTAGAAAATAGATATAGATCTAGATGCTAATCATTTTCAAAGCAAATGTTTGTTATGTGCACTCAAATCCTGAAATCCTTTTATTTTATTTTTTCAATGAAATTAATGTACTATATTTTAGGTCGATAATGTTTTTTTATAATATTTTGTATTTTTAGGGGATTTTATGGTACTAAATTATATTTACACTGTATTTGAAATCCATTTATTCACTTTCTGAGCAATTTGGAAATTGGCCTAAACTCGTATATCTTGAACGCTTTAGAGCACAGACTGAAGTTTGATCTCTTTTCAAAGACGACACTTGGCAGATTATTATTATTATTGCTGAAGTGAAAAAAGTTTTAAAAAATGAAATTAAAAAAAGTTAGAGAATTTTACGTTTATTGTTATTAAAAATGCACAAAAATACTATTTAATATTTTTATACGAAATATATATTTTCAAAAACACATTTTACTCTAAAACTGAAAGAAAATCAAAGCCATAAATCTAAACAAGTTTGTTTTCTCCAAAAAATGAGCTTTCAGGAAGATTTTGATTGACAGCACCAAGCACCCATTACCAAGTTTTGTACCATCCTGATCAAGTTACAGGTGCATTCTGTGAGAATGACAACTAGTGGTGGAAACAGGCATTGCAGTCGAATTCAAAATATTGGAGATCGTGGTTTCTCCCGCCTCCTGCTCCTCAGACTGGACGGCGCTCACACGGGTTGCCAGTTTGAGCACACACAACAGGAACGAGCGCAACTAACAATGAACATTGGCAGCGTTGCAGTATCACAGACCAGAACAATAACACACATTCCAGCCTGGAAACACACATTTCAAAGTAAAATAAGTGGCTGTAGAAGTGTTTTTCAGAGAAACGGGCATGTGAACTTAGCATGTTTCCTCAAAATATATTTAAACATATTATGGCATTTTTATGCTTTAGTAGAGAGAAAAAGTTACATACAGCACCTTAAAAAAACAAAAACGTACAGTTGTTGACGGAAGAGCAGCAGAGGGTTTACTTCATCAGTTTTGCTCAGTGTCTTTAACCAGCTGGAGTTCGGGTGTTTTAGGGCATGTTTGCAGGCATCTCTGCTCCAGTTCACACAGGAGTCGTATCACTTTACAATGAGGACTTGAGGACACGGCTGAAACCGTGTTCCTTGGGGATTCATATGTAAAGTCAAGGGTTATCGAAAAATAAAAGTAATACCCATGGCTCCTGGTGACACATGATTTCAGCTAAACACCTCTCCACTTCTGTACTGAAGAAAACAAGATGTCCTGAGGGTTAGTAGATGTTCATTTCCTGGTGAACCAACCCTTTAATTCATCTCGTCCCTACACACACACAGAAAGGTGGTGTCCTCGGGGCATGACTGAGGAAGTGTAGGCTTATGACGGGCAAGATCACTGTCTGTGTGTGTGTGTGTGTGTGAGCGCAGCTGTGCTAGTTCCTAACCTTCCCCCCTCATGTCTCTGTATAGTAAAAGATAACACACACTCACTGTCCTTTTGTGGACTCTTAACAGTGTGTTTGGGTTTGTTTTGTGTGTGTGTGTGTGTGTGTGGAATTCCCTCTCAGCAGATGAATAAACAGGGTGTGCCCACAGAGACAGGAGACATGTTTAAACCTTCTGTCTCACACACCGGCGCTGGACCAGCTACACAACTCAACTACTCCAGTAAAAACACACAATAAAATATCACTCGTTAATCAATGTTAGTTCAGTAAAAGTTTCGCACAGACTCACGAGTTCATGACTCTCAAAGACTCTCTCTGAGCGAATCACTGAATCAGTGAGTTGTTGATCAAACTGCATCAGTTCGATTCGCGAATGAATCGTTCGTTGCGCTTCGTGAACCAATTCAACGGGTTCTTTGAAGATAAACCGCTCGCTGCTATCGTGTCTGAGAGAGAAAATGTCTTCAGTTGGAAATAATGTGTGAGTGTTTGTGAACAGATTTGTGTCTCTCTCAATCCTGCCTGTAGAGAAGAAGCGTCACTATAGCGTTATCTTTGACATCTCACTCATTTCTCCCAGAAAACAGTGACAAGAAATGGAGGGCAATTGGGACTTTTGCTTTAGCCTCCTGAGAAATACGTACTCTTCCTAAGTTTCAGCAGAGATCTCAGTAGTGTCTCAAACTGCACTTAGATTCAGTATTATGTTTGTCCACATGTGTTTTATAGCTCTGTGCTCTGACTGTGTGGCAGGAGCTCAATAAAGGGTCTAAAGCAGTGGTTCTCAATTCCAGTCCTCGGGACCCCTTGCTCTGCACATTTTGTAAGTCTCTCTTATCTGACACACTCCGTTCAGTTCATGGAGTCTCTCCTAATGAGCTGATGATCTGGTTCAGGTGTGTTAAATAAGGGAGATATACAAAATGTGCAGAGCAGCGGGTCCTGAGGACTGGAGTTGAGAACCACTGGTCTAAAGGGTCTTTCATAGTTCCTCTATCGATGGGCAGAAGTACCCACTTATTGGCGTGTTCACACCACAGGAACTGGGAATGATCTTAGTTCTAGAAATGCCTTTACTAAATTATCTTAGACCGTACTTCAGAGTCGGGTCTAACCCGGGACAGTAGGAACTACCAGCGATTGGCCGAACATATGCCATACGAAACCCCGGCACCCGACATCTTTAAAATGCTGTTTATATATCCTTACTCCACGAACATGGAAAACAGTGATAAGACATAAACATGCAGAAAGCTGATGCTGATGGCGTTTACCTGTCGTCTTCCTCAGCCTCGGTGAAATGCAGCGCTGCAAGTTGTGATGGGAGATTTCATCTCTTAGCCATCGCATAAGTCATGCTATCATTAACTGTCATCATGACAAACGCAGCGCTCCGATCACACGTCCTCTGTTCTCCAGTCGATGACGGTGTTGAACGACGTCGCTGTGGATCGAGAGTTTCTAACTACCTGGTATAAAGAGTATTTTAATAATCTAAAGAACCCTTTTAAACTGTGGAATAGTCCTCCGGTTTCCCTCAGATTAGTTTCAGCAGAATCTGAATTTAAATCGAAGTTAAAAACCCATCTTTTCTCCCAGGCATAAAACTGTTCCTGTCGTTTCATTCATCAGTGTTTTGATAAACTCCTTTTTTTTTCATTGTGTTGCGTCTTTATTGTTTGTATTGACTTTTTATGTTTATTTTAGTTTGGTATTGTACAGCACAGTGGTCACACACTGTTGTTTTTATAATTTTTGATTTGATTTGACTTTCCACTGTAAAGAGCCTGTCGTGCAGTGCAACGGTTCCACGGAGGTTCCACGGTTCTTTATGGAACCATCAAAGCCAATAAAGAACCTGTATTTAAGAGTGGGAAAAACATTGTAGACAATGTTACATACTTAAATGAGACGTAGCTCAGAGATGCAGCCTCTCAGGGCTGTGTGTGGGTGTGGGTGTGTGTGTGTGTGTGTGTGTGTGTTGGGACACTGTCATTAGTGTGCAGGTGAATCCCAAGAGGCCGTGTGACTGAGGGAAGGAATGTGTGCGAGTGTGTGTGTGTGTGCGCGTGTGCGAGTGTGTGTGTGAGTGTGTCTGTGTGTGTGTGTGTGTGTGTGTGTGTGTGTGTGTGTTGGGACACTGTCATTAGTGTGCAGGTGAATCCCAAGAGGCCGTGTGACTGAGGGAAGGAATGTGTGCGAGTGTGTGTGTGTGTGTGTGTGTGTGTGTGTGTGCGTGCGCGTGTGCGAGTGTGTGTGTGAGTGTGTCTGTGTGTGTGTGTGTGTGTGTGTGTGTGTGTTGGGACACTGTCATTAGTGTGCAGGTGAATCCCAAGAGGCCGTGTGACTGAGGGAAGGAATGTGTGCGAGTGTGTGTGTGTGTGTGTGTGTGTGTGTGTGCGCGTGTGCGAGTGTGTGTGTGAGTGTGTCTGTGTGTGTGTGTGTGTGTGTGTGTGTGTGTGTGTGTGTGTGTGTGTGTGTGTGTGTGTTGGGACACTGTCATTAGTGTGCAGGTGAATCCCAAGAGGCCGTGTGACTGAGGGAAGGAATGTGTGCGAGTGTGTGTGTGTGTGTGTGTGTGTGTGTGTGTGTGTGTGTGTGCGCGCGTGTGCGAGTGTGTGTGTGTGTGTGTGTTGGGACACTGTCATTAGTGTGCAGGTGAATCCCAAGAGGCCGTGTGACTGAGGGAAGGAATGTGTGCGAGTGTGTGTGTGTGTGTGTGTGTGTGTGTGTGTGTGTGTGCGTGCGCGCGTGTGCGAGTGTGTGTGTGTGTGTGTGAGTGTGTCTGTGTGTGTGTGTGTGTGTGTTGGGACACTGTCATTAGTGTGCAGGTGAATCCCAAGAGGCCGTGTGACTGAGGGAAGGAATGTGTGCGAGTGTGTGTGTGTGTGTGTGGGAGGGGCGGTCTGTCTTCAGTCAGAGCTCGAGGTGAGGCTCGTGTCCAGTGTGTGTGTGTGTGTGTTTTGGAGAGAGCAGCGGCTGCTGGACATGCTGAGGAGAGTGTGTCTGACAGAAGGAGTGTGTAGTCATGCAGGGCAGGACAGGGAAAGCGCTGAAGAAAGAGCTGGTGATTGAGTCTCCTCAGCAGTTTAAATATGTGCCCGTGCCGGAGGACGAGCAGGACCACTCGAGTCCTCAGAGGAAGGTCAGTCGATCTCACACACACACACACACACACACACACTCCAGAGTCTGAGGATCACACAGGCTTTCACTGAGGGAAGGTGAAGGGTTTGATAGATCAGCTCAGTGATTGTTATTTGATGAATCTGCCTTGTTTAAAGAGTTTATGATAGTCTGACTGAGAGTGAGAGCTGATTACTTGATTTATTGTAGTTTGATAGTCATTTTGTGGAATCAGTCAGCTTTATAGTTTCATAGTCAGTTCATTATTTCTAACAAACATTGTAGCAGTTGATTTTTTTTTTTATTCAGTCAGTCAACTGTGTGATAGTATAACAGTCAATCAACCTTTTTTAATCAGCTTTATGGTGATGATTTTTATGATACTTCGATAATCAATGTTTGTGATAGTTCAAGTTAAGTTGAAGCATAAGACGTTATGTGTGGTTGTGAGAGAATGGTTATTGTTGAAGACGTTTAGTGCCTGTAAACTGGAGCTGGTTAAAGGTTTTGGGTTGAAGTATTGATGTGGGACAGTGATGGCGTCAGATCATGAGATATCCCAGTGATGTGGTGCTGTATGATACTCTTAATATATATACATGGTTCTGCAACTAGTGTTCAAAAGTTTGGGTTCAGTGAGGTTTGTTTTTTTAATAAGTGAAGACTTTTATTCATCTAGAATTCATTCAATTGATCAGTGACAGCAAAGGCTGTGTCAATAAATGCTGTCCTTTTGAACTTTCTATTTGTTATTAAAGAATTCTGGAAAAAAAATGATTCCCGTTTCCACAGAAATATGTAGCAGCATGTCTGTTTTCAACATTGATAATAATCATACATGTTTCTTAAGCATGAAATCATCATATTATAATGATTTCTGAAGAATCATGTGACACTGAAGTCAAGACACTTTCAAATTGTAATAATATTTCACAATATTACAGTTTTTACATTATTTTTGTGCAAATAAATGCAGCCTTGGTGAGCTGAAGAAACTTTAAAAACATTAATAAATCTTACCGACTCTAAACTGGAGGGAATATGATGGTATTTCTGTAGTTTTAAGGGTTAAAAAAGGTCTCAAATATCTCATCAGGATTATCGCCTGAATCCAGACTCACTTTGTCTGTCACACACACACACACACACACACACACACACACACACACACACACACACACACACACACACACACACACACACACACACATTCTTCAAACCCGACTGTCACTGCACACATACTATATCTTTCCTCTGTCTTTCTAATGCCACTCACACAATAGAGTTGAGATCATCTTTCAGACTGGAGAGCTCTGGTCCTCAGAAGAGAGAGATGTGTGTGTTGAGATGATTTAAATGGAGATCACACAAGCTTCCATCATCTCACATGTGTATGTCTTTGCTGCTGTCCATTTAATCCAATATATTCTGCTGTTCTGCTGACTTATGAACTTTACTTTGGAAACTGAGTGTGTTGTCATTTGTGAGCCTGTTGTGTTCAGTTAGAGTGTGTCTGTGTGTTTCAGAGTACAGCTGTAAGAAGTACACACACACACACACACACACACACACACACACTCTACTGTGATGCCATTTTGAACACAACTGTGCAAACATTGTCCCATTCATGTTCCCAGGAATAAATAAAGGTGTGTGTCTTTCCCATTTGTGTTTGTCCACATGCTATACTCCATCTAAAGCTGCTTGGTAACATTTTACTTAAAGCCTTTATGTATAGTCCATTATGTTGTTTTATGCATTAATTATGCCTTGCAATGCACCTTGTCATGCATTGTATGGTCACATGAATAATTGTAACCACAGTTATAATACATTAGCCTATATATAGCATTAAAACACGACAAACAACCAATTTAAGTTGTAAAGAATCTGTGAATGTTATAATGCATTTTAACTTGTTTATGAAAATTTATGCATTATAATGTACATTATGAATACCTTTAATACATTATACATAAAGGTTTTAAGTTTTTTTTATAATTGTTTATAGTTGCTATAATTGGAAATTTTAAGTTGGCATTAATTAAATGAAATTCATTGTATCTCCGTTACACCACAGGGCCATTTAAAATAAATTAGTGAAGGCAAAATTGAATAAAATGCTGAGCTATGCAAAGAAACATATTTGACAACATCATCTCATTAATGTAAAAGCTCCAGTCTTGTGAAACAGCTGAGTCACAGTTAACAGTACAGAAAAGTGAAGTTCGTGGCGTCTCTGCCGGTCATTACTCGCTGGAATTACTCGAGAGTGAGTTTCTACCTTTTACGGTTAGTTTCATTATAGCAACAATAAAATCACCTGTCAGTCATATGACTGTAACTCGGCTCTCTCATATTTGAGTTAAAGATTAAATTGCTGAATGTCTAAAATATGTCTACGAACACTCACAAACACATGCACTTCATCTCACTGGAAAGCTGAAAACGTGCCACGATAGAAGAGCTCAAAGACTTGTAGACGCAGGATTTAATTTCATGGTTGCTTCAGCAAATGCATTTTATCTTAACACAATTGTTTAGGTCTAGTGTTGGTGGTGCGTTATTCTCAAACGCATTGAGCTTTTAGTGCCACTCCTTTCGTTTCTGAACTGCCATGATACAAACAACATCTAACGTAATAAACCTTGCCAGGTTCACGTTCATTGGTTTTGGGTAAAACTGAATGCATTTTTAGCGCCACTCACTGGACATTTTACTTTGAAAGTGTCTCGAAACGTGCAACAAGCAACATAATATTAGTTTGCTAAAATGTTGCCACAGGCATGTTTTCTTAATGAGTCTGGATTAGTTTGAGAGTATTGGTTTGCATGCTTATGACACACACACACACACACACACACACACTGGTGGGAGTGAACCTGTTGTGGTGTGTGTAAGCTTTAATGTTGACGTGGTGTTTATGTGAGATTCTGGCCTTTCATTGGTCTATCCAGTTATGATATCATCATCAAAACAGCTCCGTCTCCATGGACGACAGCATCTGAGGTCATTCTGCCAATATCACTCCCAGATGTGTGAGTGGACTGTGTTATCTCACTTAGTCTTACACACACACTCCCAGATTCCTCCTATACAATATCAGTGGAAACATATTACCAAGATCCTCGTCCAAAATTCCCATATTCTTCAGAGATCACCAATTTATCTTTACAGAAAGAATTGAGGAAAGGAGAGGATCGTGATCGCTGCACATTGACTGCCTGTTTTTTCAATTCGAGTTTATATATATATATATATATATATATATTACATATACAAATTACATATATAATGAAATAGAAACAAATAATCAACTCTGTTGTTGCTCTTTTTGCTGTGATTTCTCTTCTCATTGTAACAGCAGCTTCTCTGATTGGTGGAGCTTCAGGATTATGAGCAGTGTAGTTCTTCACTTAACATTCAGAGTTCATTTTTTATCATAAAAACTCCTTTTATCTCTTTAAAAAAAAGTGTGATTTTAAGTTACTGGGTTTAAGTTTAACTTACTGGGTGAGAGGGAGTTGGTCATTGTTTCAGATAATGTTCCCATTAAACACCATTGATTCTGTACAGTCACAATGGTCAATCTTCAGGTGTTGCTCATTGGAATAATGTTTCTTTATGGGACTTTATGGATCACTCCTTTCCTCATTTGATTGTGCTAATTCAGTTTTCATTCCCTGTGAGTTGCTGGAATATGAAGATCTGCTGAATGTGTGTTCCAGGTGAAGCCGCGTGTGGTGGAGCCTCTGGACTATGAGAGTGTGCTGGTTCAGAGGAAGACTCAGATCCTCAGCGATGGACTCAGAGACATGCTGCAGTTTCCTCTGGAGGACTTCCAGGTGATCAGGCTTTTACTGTGGGATCCTATCCCATCCACTTTACACACCACATGATGTTTAAATGTGCATTTATTGACAGGAATAATATGTGACCCGTGCTGGCAAAAGGATTCGGAATACGCATGGGATAATTTCGAGCTAAAGGCAAAACATGTGAAAAATGGTTGATTTTTGAGGTTTTCTTAAATTTTTTTCAATTTACTCACTCAGCCTCACGTCCATCCAAGATGTTCATGTCTTTATTTCTTCGGTCGAAAAGAAATGAATGTTTTTGAGGAAAACATTCCAGGATTTTTCTCCATATAGTGACTTCAATGGGGTCCAACAGCTTCAAAGTCTCTACACGATCCCAGCCGAGGAACAAGGGTCTTATCTAGACAAACCATCAGCCATTTTATAAAAAAAGAAACATTTATATACCTGTACTTTTTAACCACAAATGCTCGTCTTGCACTAGCTGTGTTGCGTCACACATTACGTAATCACATTAAAGGTCACGCGTGACGAAGGTGAAAGTACCGAACTAGTGTTTACAAAGCCAACATGCAAAGACTAAATCAAATGGCATTTAAAATAAATAAATAAATAAAAGGTAAAACAACGATGTTGGACGATTTTGAAGTTGGAGGAGAAAATCTTCCCTACATTTCTGAACCGGAACACGTGTGACCTTTCAACGTGATTACGTAATGCGTGAAGTTGTGGACAGCAAGACAACCATTTGTGGTTAAAAGTATATAAATGTTTATTTAATTTTTTTTACATGTCAGATGGTTTGTCTAGATAAGGCTCTTATTCCTCGGCTGGATCGTGTCGAGACTTTGAAGCTGCACTGAAACTCACATTAGGACCTTCAACCCGTTGGACCCCATTGAAGTCACTATATGGAGAACAATCCGGGAATGTTTTCCTCAAAAACCTTCATTTCTTTATTGACTGAAGAAAGAAAGACATGAACTACTACTACTAATTTAACTACTCCTATAAGCCCTCGTCTAGCGATCCCAATGCTCCAAATAGCAATTAAACAATTATTCGTATGTTTTTTGAGAGGAGAACCTTACCTTTGTCCACAAAAAACAATCTTACTCGCACTGACTGACAGATCCGAAGCGTGTGCATAAAGATGCATCAGACAGCGCGTGATCCCGATATACACACAGTATTACAGCATTTCAAAATATCTGTCTTGGCAAGTATTCACGCAAGCATTATCTGTTGTGTCTGAAGTGAACGTTTGGTTAACTGTTGGGGAAAAACATTTGATGTGTAACATTATATTAGATCCGTGCAGTACAGGTCTGAATACATAGGCTGTCTGTTTCATTAATGTTAATCAAACAATTGTGGTTTCATGGGGAAAAAAAAAGTACAAGATATATTTTTCCTATAGATATACAGGAAATATTTGGTTTTGACTTGGTGTGTGCCAAATGTGGTGTTATTACCAGGGATTTTAAGGTATGGTTGCTAATTTTGTTTTGGAACCTTCAGAAAACTTTTCTCAAAATTGACTTCTCTGACTCTATCAACTTCAAACTGGTGCAGCTCAGTCATTTTTCTGTCTGATTCCAACAAATCATACATCATTTTGAAAGTTTTTTTAATAGAAAATGTAAAAATAACTTTTTTGTATAAATAACTCATTTTTGAAAGTTTGCTCATTGCGACTCATTTTGCCAGCACGGTTCACATACTGATGAAAGATCTGAATCCGCAAGACTAGTTTACACTGGTTTGTGCTGGTCTAGCGGGTCTTTTCAGTGAGCTTATGTGTTAACTTATTAGTGAAATGTGTTAACTATAAGCTGAAAGCTCTAATGAGAGATGCAGACTTTATTCCTGCATTTGACGAATGCTTTTCATCTGCAGTCGGATGTTAGGGCGTCCCACTGGAGCAGTTCAAGCGCTTCGGTATCGTGATCTCAGATCCTGGGTTATCTCTACTGGGAAATGGCTCTGTGCACTGTTGTGGCCCAGTTCATTAACAATTGTGCTGTCAGAAACCCTGAGGAACATTTCGCTGTCTCATCGAGTGCTTCTCAGAGACATTTCTAGCCGTTCTTCAGTACTGGGGTTTGCAGGTCCCTGTCAGAGAAACTATGTTTCCATATTTTGATACTGTTTATGTCTTTGCCTGCAGTTCAGGGTCATTCACAAGCATCACCGCTTCACTGCTGACAAACGGCAGAAGTTTTCTTTCTTATACAATAGGCTAAATATTCCGTTACTATTTCAATTTGAGTTCGTAACCCCCATAGACCCTGAGGGGGACAAGTCCATCCCCAATCATTAGACATCATTAGAAACAGCCCTCGCCAATGTCGAAATTATTGAGATGGCCAATCAAATCAAAGACGGCGGGTCTTACTGTTCAGAGGAAGATGAGTGTGAATTCAAGCGTCAAAGAGTGTGTGGAAAGAACTATTATATTTGATGTTTGACAACTGTTTTATGATGAAAATGTTCAAAACTGACAGTAATATCCAGTGATGCAAATTAATATTTAACTGCATTGGTATGTTAAAATCCCCCTGTGGTGAAAATCAAGTTTTTAATGTTGTTTATATGTGTATGTGGTGTTTTTAATATGCTTTAAGACAAACCATGTGTAAATTTATTAGTCAACATAAAGCCTGGAACACACCAAGCCGACGGTCGGCCGTTGGGCAGTTTCCGTGCGTCGGCCGACTAAATCTTCTCAGTGTGTTCCGCACCGTTGGCTGAAATTGGTCCTCGTCGGCTTTGTAACGGCCGATTCGACATGTTGAATCGGCGTCGGGCCGTCGGTGAAAGAGGGAACTCTGATTGGCTGTTCAGCTTAGTGAATGAGTCAGTGCACGAGAATAATAGCAAAACAGCGAGCAAAGTCAAAACGGTACAGATAGAAGGCTGTTCTAATGTTACGTCATCTTACCTGAGTGTTCCTTGGCGAATATTTCAATATTAACACGAGAGGAGTGGAATAAAGAAAGTGTTTAGCAGGATTGATATTCAAAACGGTAGGCTAAGCACGCACTGCTTTGTTTACGGTTTGTGTATCTGCAGCCGGCAGCGTCGGTTTCCCTTTTTGAATAACGAATATAGACGAATATATCTGCAGAAATAGACAGTTGTCTCATTTACACGCAGGCGCAGAACGCGCATTCTAGCTGACAGTCGGCTGTAGTTCTCTCGGTGTGTTCAAGTGCAGCTTTTTACCCCGACGCGAGGCGACAACACAGTCGGCTTTCATCAGCGCTAGTTCGTCGGCGTCGGCTTGGTGTGTTCCAGGCTTAAGAAAACAACATTTTCTCCTGAAAACTGCAGTGAACCAAAGACAGTCTCAAAAACACGGTTTGAAATCGCTGGTGTTTCTGACGTCACAAACTACCTTGTAACCAATCAGATCAACGTGTGATCGTCAACGAGTGGATCTCTGAGCTGAGTGAGTGAGTGGAGGCGGGGCTCATTTGCATATTCATAGAACCCCGTAAACTAAACGAGGCAAGGGTGTAGAGTTACATTCAAGCAATTTTAAGGCAAAAAGAAATTATTTTTCAAGGAAAAAACATTTAAATATGTCATTTTGGTGATCAAAGATGAGTTTTAAGGAATAAAATTATTGACTACAGGGGGACAAATTATTAAGATGTTCTTGATAGTCTCCTTGCTGTTTTTCCACCACATTCATAATCGTGCTTTTGCCGGTGTGCTTTCGCTGTAATGTATAACAATGTTAGCAATGTTACAAATAATATTCTTTCTCAGCCCTGAAACTCATACTATTTTTCAATTGAAGTAATATCATAAACGTGTCCACTAATGGCTTTAAATTAACGATTACCAGTCGATTGGGAAAATCTTTGGTTTGGGGAGAGCTTCATACTACAGCATGGATCTCTGGGCTGTTGTGTAGCTGATGATGTGTTGATTCGCTCTAGAGGATTTAATTTAGCATAGATGTAGTGCTGGACTTCACTGTGAGGGTCAGACAGCTGTTACGCTCGCTTATTGTATGACAGCCTTGACCCTTTTTCCTGAGAGCCATGACTGCAGCTGTACAGTGTGATCAGAGAAACTGCAGCAGACAGCGAGAGAAAGAGCTCAGGATCAGGATGTGGATGTGGAATGGGTCATTGTGTTGGGATGCTCATAGATCAGGATGGACAGAGCCTAGGGTCATGAGATCTGTGGCTCAGGTCACCGAGTCTCACTGTTCACAGGTTGAAGTTGAAGTCTGCCATTTTTTATGTTACTTCCTGTCCCATTTAAAGTCTGCATGAAACAGAAGTTGCAAAAGTCTTTTCTTCTCTATTGTGCCGTATATCTGAGTGAAACGGCTTCTGGAACATGAACAAATGTTGGGCGGGGAAATTTTGTCTGTGTGGAATTGATTGGATGGTTGTGGTTTGCTATTGGTGGATCTCATGTGAGTGACAGGTTGCCCCGCCCTCATCATCAGAGAAGAAGAGATGAGCTGCAAGAGGGAGGAGTTATCTGTCTAACAGATAAATAATTTATAGTCATTTATAACCCATTTTGATTTTGTGGTGACTTTAATACAGAGACAGTGGTAAATGGGCCATCAGTATGTTGACGTTCTGAAGAGTGAAACTGTGGATCTGTAGTGCTTTAAAACATATTGCTCTATTTCTCTGACAGTATATATTGAAAATGGCTCAACCAACGCTGTGAGTTTGAGACAGGACCTCTGGTTTGAACGAATAAGGCTAGTGTTTGGGAAACCTGTTGATTAACAGTAATTATTTTTGCAATTCCAGTTGGTGCTACTAGTTAAGAATGGGCATAACTATGTATTTCCAAAATCAGCTAGGGTTGCCTTAGAAAATTAGGGCTGCACGATTAGTCATATTTGAATCACGATCACACTTTCTGCTTTTCTTCATTAAAGCATAATCATCAGTGTTTTTTTTTTAATGTGACATTTCAAATCCTCATTGCGATATTCTGCTCAAACGAGACACTTGCGCTGTTTGAATCTACGAAATCCACGAAAACCAATGAGCATTAAGCTGTGTCATCAGCAAGTCGTTTCCCATCATGCTTTTGATCAGCGCAGTCGGTGGAGAGCAACTGCGCTCGACTGCAGAATCCGACACGGCCGCCTCGCCATCGCAAGAGTTTTTTGACATACGTCAGCATGACATCAGAGCAAGGCGGACCGCACTCGGACACATTTCTAACCGGCATGCATCTCGCGGTGATCACCGGTGATCGGTTCTGTGCAGATTTTGCTCATCTCAAACAAGCCTATTGTGTTCTTGTGTTAGCAATGGTTCCCTCCAATCATTGTGTTCTTGTATTATCAATAGTTCCCTCCAATCATAGCAATGGTTCCCTCCAATCATTGTGTTCTTGTGTTAGCAATGGTTCCCTCCAATCATTGTGTTCTTGTGTTAGCAATGGTTCCCTTTCGAAAGCTACAATCGATGCTGCCTGCTCAGCGCATTGGGAACATATTTTATCGTGACCAGCTGTGAATATTGTGTATAACACGTCAATGAAATTGACACGGAGGTAATATAGCCTCGGTCGGTGACGTCATCGGCGTGCACCCGCGACACGAGGCTATAAATAGATGAGCCACAGGTGCATCGTCAGGTCTTTTGTCTTCAGACCATTACTGTGCATGTGTGGACGTCAAAACTCTCTCTCTCTACCTTTTATCTGCTACAGATCTTTGCTAGGAGTTAGTTTATTCAGGCAGTGTGCAGAAAATTTCTCATTTCTCAAGCCTTTTTTCTCTCTCGTACATCAAAGAGTTTAAAAAGTAAAAAAAAGAGGAGAAATGAGCCAACAAAACAATAGGCCTAAGTGTTGTGTTCCTCCATGCTCCCGTCCCATGTCAGAACTGGATACACACACTTACTGCTTTGTTTGTTTGGGAAAGAACATGCTGCCCTTGCATTTGAGCATGGTGATTGTGAGCACAGTGGAATGTTCACAGTTAAAGTGCTTCGCGTTCGCTTTGCTGAGAAGCGAAAGACGGTGCGTCCCTATCGCTCGCTCGCTCTCTCTCCAGATCGCGATGTCCTTTTGCCTGACTACCGAAGCGTGCCTCGGCGCTTCTTCGGCTCGGGCAGAGGACATTGAATCTCGTGGGTTTGTCGCCTCCGAGCATTTCTCCTGTGATGATAAAAGGAGATCGCTCGTGCAGTGGCCAGATTAATCTGATTACAACAAAAAGAGTCCCATAAAACACAGTCTATAAATAAATAAAGATTGTAAATATTTATGTCTTGTGTCCTCGACATCGAGCCATTCTACTATCGCGGGTGCGAGGGCACGCGATTATATGATATTGCCTCAGTTTGGAGAGACGCTCCCCTGGGATCACATTATCAGATGCATTTTCAGCGGTCAGGCTGGTACTGCGTTGTACACCATGTCCGTGTTAAAGGCATACCAGGTTGATCTTATGAAAGATTTAAACACAGCCTATCATCCAGACCGTGTTTGCTTGTCTGATTGGGATGTGTTTATTGCTGAGGAACTGATATTTATATATATATATATATATATATATATATATATATATATATATATATATGTGTGTGTGTGTGTGTGTATGTATGTATGTATGTATTATATATAATATAATATTGTCTGGCTGTTCTTCGGCCACATTTAATTCTGAGGAATTAAAGCTGCCTCCGAACACATCTCTCGTTATGATAAAACGTTTGAGAGGTTCTCGAGGTGGTGACTTGTGTGATGGTCGTATTACAGCTAGACTGCCCTCCTTGAGGATCTCCATGACGTTAACTCGTTCATGGGAAAACCTTATTCTTCGTGCATCTTTGTGCCCTTGACGTATTAAGACTATCATGGGTGCAGGGGTGTGTGGTTATACGATGATGGGTCAGTCTGAAGAGACATTTTCTTCTCTTCTTTTTGCTCATCGTCATTTTAGGAGGGTTCGAAAGCAGAGTGTAACGAGTTGCGCTCTCCCTCAAGAAAAACTGGGGACCTGCTCGTTGCACTCAGCAGCTGCATAATAGACCTAAGACAAAATCCTGAGGGTTGTTTTGTCCAAGGTCTGTGGGGGTGTGCCCCTACGGGACGAGACATGTAAATCAAACAGCTCCTACCTGACACCCTCACGAAACCACTGTACTTCCTCGCCACCTCTGGTGATTCGGGGAGCAGCGGTTTCCAGCGAAATGTTAGATGTTCTGTTGCTTTTCTGCTGTCATCCAGGACACGGAACATCTAACATCCCCTCAAAAGGAAGTGTTAAGTTGATACCACTCTCAGAGAGTCTGGAAGCGTGGAAACTTCTGCCAGGTTTTTCTGCTTGGGTATTAAGTACAGTACAAATAGGATAGAATCCAATTTATTAATCGTCCTCCGCGTTTCAACGGCGTGGTATACACTTCCGTGAGACCGGAACTGGCGCATGTACTGTCACAAGAGCTACAATCTCTGCTGAGCAAAGAGGCCATAGAACATGTTCCTCTTCCAGAGAGAGAGTCAGGCTATTACAGCAGATACTTCCTGGTCCCCAAGAAGGATGGGGGGTTGCGTCCAATCTTCGATCTTCGAGGCTTAAACCATACAGTTAAAGCATTCAAGTTCAAGATGTTAACTGTAAAGACGATCATGTCGTAAATTCAACATCACGTTTGATTTGTCATGATCGATCTGAAGGACGTATATTTTCATATAGAATATTGCCACAACACAGGAGGTTCCCAAGTTTGCTTTTGGGGGCAAAGCTTACCAATATTGGGTCCTTCCATTCGACCTAGCCATGTTATCTCTAGGGGGCTGAGGTCAACGCAACAAAGGGCGTACTCTCTCCCACCCTGAGGGTAACATGTTTGGGGTTAAATGGGACTCTGTCACCATCGGGCATAATTGTCTCCCGCTCGTGTCAGGACCAATTTTAGCACCCTAAGCAACATCTAGCTAGGTCAGGACATTACATAGGTCTCATGGCAGCTGCGTCCACAATGATTCCTCTGGGCCTTTTGCGCATGAGACCATGTCAGTTGTGGCTCAAAACGGGGGATTTCAACTACAATCCCCAAGGGCAAATAAAGGCAAGAACACTCGCTGAGTGCTTCGTGTCCTTTCTAAAATCCATGTTTATGGTGAGTCACGCGCTGAACGCTTTGTGCACTTTCTAAAATCCATGTTTATGGTAAGGGTTACGCGCTGCGGCTTCGTTCCCTTTCTATGTGGTTCAGACCCCGGTTCCTTGCTTTGGGTCCCACTTTAGGTGCGTCTTGCTGTCGCAGAATGCTAACGGCAGACGCCTCCCTGATGGGCTGGGGAGCGGTCTTAAGTGGTCGTCCAGCTCAAGGGGAATGGGAGGGTCATCAACTCAATTGGCACATCAACTGCCTCAAGCTGATGACTGTATTTCTGGCCCTGAAATACTTTCTCCCTCAGTTGAGAGACTGTCATGTCCTAGTGCGGCACAGCGGCAGTCTCTTACATAAATCACCAGGGAGGTTTGTGCTCACGCAATCTGAACAGAATAGCGAGGCAGATCTTTCTCTGGGCCCAGGAAAAGTTCCTGTCACTCAGGGCAGTGTACATTTCAGGGCACCTGAATGTGGGAGCGGATTTACTGTCCAGACAGAAACTACCGATAGGGGAATGGAAACTCCACCCAGAAGTAGTCAAACAGATTTGGACCAGATTTTACGAAGTGAAAATCTTCGCCTCTTCGCCTCTTATCAGAAAGCGCAATGTCCCCTCTACTTCTCTCTGAGTCACCCAGCCCCTGGGTCTGGATGCGATGGCGCACACATGGCCCAGAATGTGCCTGTATGCGTTTCCTCCAGTTTCTCTGCTCCCAGGAGTTCTAGCCAGAGTTTGGTTCTCCGAGATAATATCTCTCCTCAACGGCTCGCCATGGACGATTCCGGAGAGGAGGGACTTTCTGTTTCAGATGGAGGCCACGATATTCCATCCCAGGCCCAACCTCTGGAACCTTCATGTTTGGCCCCTGATGGGTACCAACTGAGGGACACTGGGCTTTCGCCTGCCGTTATTGAGACCATTCTAAGTGCTAGTGCTTCCTCCACTAGAAAGAGTTATGCCAACAAATGGAGTGTCTTTGAAAGGTGTTGTACATAATGCAGATCCGGTCAACTGCCAGATTGCTTCAGTTCTGGATTTTCTGCAGGAAAAATTAACAACAGGCACATGCCCCGCCACTCTCAAGGTTTATTTGGCCGCTCTTTTGGCTTGCCACGCCTTGGTTTATGGGGGGCCACTCGGGAGACATCCTCTGCTCGCTTGTTTCATTCGTGGGGCCAGACGACTGAGGCCTCCCGTAAAAACCAATATCCCATCATGGGACTTAGCAGTAGTCCTAGAAGGGTCTGGTTGAGACTCCTTTTGAAACTCTAGAATCAGCGTCTGGCAAACTTCTGACTCTAAAGATGTTTTTTCTTATGGCAATAACTTCTTTGAAAGGAATTGGGGATATGCAGGCTCTGTCGATCTCGCCATCCTGCTTGGACTTTGCCCCAGGAATGGTGAAAGTGATTTTGCATCCTCATCCTGATTACCTGCCTAAGGTGCCTTTTTCGACTGTACATCCTGTCACTCTTGAGGCCTTCTGCTCTTCGCCGTTCACAACGCCAGAACAGGAGAGACAGTCTGTGCTCTTCAGGCCTACGTCCACCGCACTAGCCAGTGGCATAAGTCAGAGCAACTGTTCGTCTGTTATGGGGGCCGCAACCGAGGGGCTGCTGCCACTAAGCAGACCATGTCACATTGGGTCAGGGATGCTATTGCTCTTGCCTATGAGGCGCGCGGCCAAGCTTCGCCAACGGGTCTAAGGGCTCACTCCACCAGAGGGGTCGCCTCCTCTGCTGCCTTGGCAAGAGGTGCCCCTTGCAGTTTGCTTGTGATGCGGCAGGTTGGTCCTCTCCGCACACATTCATAAGATTTTATAGTTTGGATGTTCATTCCACTCCGGGGCTCTCATGTCCTTGAGGCGACATCACAAGCTAATGTCTAGGCCTTCTTGCGTTCTTGTGAAACACACCTGCACAACCGTGGGGGTCCAGACATTTTCAAGCACGGCGGCATGGGTATTCTCGTTCCCAATGCGCTGAGCAGCGCAGCATCAATTGTAGCTTTCGAAAGGGAACGTCTCCGGTTACTTAACTGTAACCTTGTTCCCTGAGAAAGCGGAACGAGATGCTGCGCTACTTTGCCGTGCTGAAGATGTCCCAGGACTGCTCTTCAGACAAAATATCCTGACGATGCACCTGTGGCTCATCTATTTATAGCCTTGTGTCGCGGGTGTGCAGCGGCTGAGCAGCGCAGCATCTCGTTCCGCTTTCTCAGGGAACAAGGTTACAGTTAAGTAACCGGAGACGTTCCCTCCAATCATTATGTTCTTGTGTTAGCAATGGTTCCCTCCAGAGAAAGACGTGAAGCCTTCGTCACTTTGCATCAAAATGGCCTCACATGCAAGGAATCTGATGCAAAGAATATTGCACCTGAAAGAAACATTTACAGAATCATCCACAACTTCAAGGAGAGAGGTTCAGCTGTGGTGAAGAAGGCTTCAGGACGTCCCAGAGCATCCAGCATCAGGAGACAGCAGGGGGTTTCCAGTTCATCTGCACAAACACTGAGGCCAAGACTTCAAAGAAGGCCTGGAGTCAAGAAGGGCACCAAAGAACCCACTTCTCTCCAAGAAAACCATTGTGGACTGACTGAAATTCTGCAGGAACTGCAAGGATTGGACAGCAGAAGACTGCTGCAGTTATTTTCCCTGACTGTTCAGGACATCTGTGAAATCATTTGGGAAAAAAGTGAACGCAAGCATGAGTCCTGTGTCATTCCAACAGTGGTCCCCCAATATAGTTTTACAAAATCCTGTGGGAAACACTGATCATTTTATGAACTTTACTCCAGCATAGTACAACAAAAGTTCATTTTAAGTGAGTAAAGCTGTTAAGGCCAAATTAAAATGTCCTTGGACAAACTGCATTTGGGCTTAGCCCCGAATGTTTACAGTGTCTCACTCCGCCCCTGATTCTGCCTAAAATCACTGTGGGGAATAAAGAAAGGTATCAAAACTATCTGCAAGATCAACTTCTCCCAAAGATCCGGGAGAAATTTGGTAATGATCTGTTTAATTTCCAGCATGATGGAGCAGCATGTCACAAGGCAAGAGATGGCTCAGAGATCATTACATTGAAATGTTATATCCATGGCCAGGCAACTCCCCGGATCTTAATCCCACATAGAGAACCTGCGTTCCTCTGTTGTGTGTGTGTGTCTCGTGTGCTGCTGATCTCTAGTTCGTGCTCGTTCCCATGTGTTCATCGTTCAGCTTGCCTTGAACCTGTGACCTTAGCGCACCAGTCCAGGTCTTTACCACTGCCTGAATCTCCATCAGCTCTATCACACTGATGTCCTGTGCGTGTGCGTGTGAGTGTGCGTGTGAGTGTGCGTGTGCGTGTGCGTGTGCGTGTGCGTGTGCGTGTGCGTGTGCGTGTGAGTGTGCGTGTGAGTGTGCGTGTGAGTGTGCGTGTGAGTGTGCGTGTGAGTGTGCGTGTGAGTGTGTGTCAGTGCGAGTGTGTGTGTGTGTCAGTGAGTGTTAGTGCAAGTGCGAGTGTGTGTCAGTGTGTGTCAGTGTGAGTGTGTCTGTGTGTGTGTGTGTGTGTGTGTGTGTGCGTGCGAGCGTCAGTGCGAGTGTCAGTGTGAGTGTGTGTCAGTGTGTGTGAGTGAGTGTGCGTGTGTGTCAGAGAGAGAGAGAGAGAGAGAGAGAGTGTGTGTGTGTGAGAAATAGTGAGTGTGTGTGTGTTTTCAACAATAAGTAGATTATATGAACTGACAGTTTGAACTGTTTTGCCAACGAAAATAGTTCCAATCAAAGCAACACACAGCAGTGTGTGAGTGTGTGTGTGTGAGTGTGTGTGTGAGTGTGCGTGTGTGTGTGTGTGTGTGTGAGAGTGTGTGTATGAGTGTGTGTGTGTGTGTGTCCTCGATGACTCCTGCAGTGTTCCTCTCCTCTTCAGTGTGATTATCATCTCTCCAGGAGGAAGTGGGGCTTCAGGAGAGGAAGTTTGGGAACAGGAGGGCTCTATTGTGTGTGTGTTTTCTCTGGAATGCCATTAACACTGTTTTCCGCTGAATCTGAGACACGTTGACCCTGGTGACGTGGAGAAGCACTTTACTTCCAAATATAAAACATCAATAGCAGAATCATTTCATCTCTGATCTCTGATCCCTCAACCCTTGTCAAGATGCCGTGTTTCGTTTGGCAGGAACAGAAAACTAAGGGATAGTGCAAAATCAGTGAGGACCAAACACTGTGAATGTGTTTCTCATCTGATTCGCTGTATGCTGGATATCGTTTATGTAAATGTTTAATACCTAGTGAAAGCTTTCTGGTTGCACTCTCATTCATCTCAATTACATTTGCTTGAATTGTTTTGTGAGTGTACACACGTTTGAATGGCCGTCTATAGGGAAAGATGTTTTTGCAGTCAAATGGTGTCGTTCATGATGAGCATGACTCTCACTGGCTGAAGGGATGGAGACGATCGGTTCATAAGAGCTGAAGTCCTGCTGATCTGGCATGAGTCAGGCTGGGGAGTTTTGCTGTCAAACTGTTTTTGTCCAGCTCTAATGCTTCTTTCATGAGAAAACTCCCTGCATTGGATGGAAATTGTTCTCTATTGTTGTTTTTTTTTTTATAATACTGTGTAAAAAAAGAAATCTAATTACATGTGTGATTTCATGTTTCAAGGCATAGTTGACCTAAAAATTAAAATGTCCCTCATGTTGTTCCAAACCTGCATGATTTTCTTTCTTCTGTGGAACATAAAAGGAGAGCATTTGAAAAAACGTCTCTGTGATTTTTCGTGATCGATAATCACTGTCACTTCAGATTACTTTGTGCACATCCCTAATCTGTTGGTGTGTGTTGGGTAGGATGGCAGTTTAGATGTGCATGTATCATGTTCTCTGAGTGTGTGTGTGAGATAGTAACCCAGTGTGTGTGTTCCTCAGGTGTGTTCAGTGTCCCGCCAGACCCGGACGCTCTGCTCCTCGATCCCTGCTCACGCTCTCAGAGACGCTCAGAGTCTGTTCGTGCAAGAGGTGAAACACACTCTCTCTGAATACACAACTTTACTCATTTTACCTTACAGGATTTTGTACATTTTACCTTCTCAGTCATAGTCAGACGTGTGTGTGTGTGTGTGTGTGTGTGTGTGTGTGTGTGTGTGTGTGTGTGTGTGTGTGTGTGTGTGTGTGTGTGTGTGTGTGTGTGTGTGTGTGTGTGTGTGTGACATGCTTAATATTGTGAAGATCCACTGTGTGACACCGGTCCATGATTCTGTACATGTATTTAACTGCATCTATAGTATTTGTGTCCCTGTAAATCATTCCTTTTAAATGGGCTTAAATACATTTTGTGAAGAGCACAGCACATATTGTTCTATAACAGTATTTGAGTGTTTGACACACACACACACACACACACGCACACACGCGCACACACACACACACACACACACACACTTGCTGCACTCAGAGGATTTCCTCTGATGTTTATAGAGAGGACTTTGTCCGAGATTGACCTTCATTTCACGTCAAACACACACACACACACTCCTAGTTGAGTGGAGAATAGAGCTCTATTGTTCTACAGATATTTCCACATCTCTATTAAACTGACTGGCAGATAGGTATAAACTCTAGGGATACTCCCAAATTCTCTGAGTACACACACACACACACACACACACACACACACACACACACACACACACACACACACACACACACACACACACACTGATGATACTGGCAGACGCAGGGCTGTTCTCCAGCAGAATATATTGAACAGATGGTTTAATGTGAGATTTCTAGTCTTTGTGAGAAGCTACCTTCAAAAGAGATGGATATTAAAATACATTCATAATCAACATTTCCCTTGACACCTTGCAACATATTAACACTGTAAAGCCTGACATATGAAATAATAGTCAGAAAAAAAAGCATTTTCTTTAAATGGAAAATTTTAATGATTAATCATTAAAAGATCGCAATCTCAATTCAAACACCCACATGATTTTATTTCTAAATCACAGTGATTCAGATCTGTGTTTATTAAAGCTTTGATGAGTCTGATCACAGTGATTCAGATCTGTGTTTATTAAAGCTTTGATGAGTCTGATCACAGTGATTCAGATCTGTGTTCATTAAAGCTTTGATGAGTCTGATCACAGTGATTCAGATCTGTGTTTATTAAAGCTTTGAGTCTGATCACAGTGATTCAGATCTCTGTTTATTAAAGCTTTGAGTCTGATCACAGTGATTCAGATCTGTGTTCATTAAAGCTTTGATGAGTCTGATCACAGTGATTCAGATCTCTGTTTATTAAAGCTTTGAGTCTGATCACAGTGATTCAGATCTGTGTTTAGTAAAGCTTTGAGTCTGATCACAGTGATTCAGATCTCTGTTTATTAAAGCTTTGAGTCTGATCACAGTGATTCAGATCTGTGTTTATTAAAGCTTTGATGAGTCTGATCGCAGTGATTCAGATCTGTGTTTATTAAAGCTTTGATGAGTCTGATCACAGTGATTCAGATCTGTGTTTATTAAAGCTTTGATGAGTCTGATCACAGTGATTCAGATCTGTGTTTATTAAAGCTTTGAGTCTGATCACAGTGATTCAGATCTGTGTTTATTAAAGCTTTGAGTCTGATCACGGTGATTCAGATCTGTGTTTATTAAAGCTTTGAGTCTGATCACAGTGATTCAGATCTGTGTTTATTAAAGCTTTGAGTCTGATCACAGTGATTCAGATCTGTGTTTATTAAAGCTTTGATGAGTCTGATCACAGTGATTCAGATCTGTGTTTATTAAAGCTTTGAGTCTGATCACAGTGATTCAGATCTGTGTTTATTAAAGCTTTGAGTCTGATCACAGTGATTCAGATCTGTGTTTATTAAAGCTTTGATGAGTCTGATCTGTGTTTATTAAAGCTTTGATGAGTCTGATCACAGTGATTCAGATCTGTGTTCATTAAAGCTTTGATGAGTCTGATCACAGTGATTCAGATCTGTGTTCATTAAAGCTTTGATGAGTCTGATCACAGTGATTCAGATCTGTGTTCATTAAAGCTTTGATGAGTCTGATCACAGTGATTCAGATCTGTGTTCATTAAAGCTTTGATGAGTCTGATCACAGTGATTCAGATCTGTGTTCATTAAAGCTTTGATGAGTCTGATCACAGTGATTCAGATCTGTGTTCATTAAAGCTTTGATGAGTCTGATCACAGTGATTCAGATCTGTGTTCATTAAAGCTTTGATGAGTCTGATCACGGTGATTCAGATCTGTGTTCATTAAAGCTTTGATGAGTCTGATCACAGTGATTCAGATCTGTGTTCATTAAAGCTTTGAGTCTGATCACGGTGATTCAGATCTGTGTTCATTAAAGCTTTGATGAGTCTGATCACAGTGATTCAGATCTGTGTTTATTAAAGCTTTGATGAGTCTGATCACAGTGATTCAGATCTGTGTTCATTAAAGCTTTGATGAGTCTGATCACAGTGATTCAGATCTGTGTTTATTAAAGCTTTGATGAGTCTGATCACGGTGATTCAGATCTGTGTTTATTAAAGCTTTGAGTCTGATCACAGTAATTCAGATCTGTGTTTATTAAAGCTTTGATGAGTCTGATCACGGTGATTCAGATCTGTGTTCATTAAAGCTTTGATGAGTCTGATCACGGTGATTCAGATCTGTGTTTATTAAAGCTTTGAGTCTGATCACAGTGATTCAGATCTGTGTTCATTAAAGCTTTGAGTCTAATCACGGTGATTCAGATCTGTGTTCATTAAAGCTTTGATGAGTCTGATCACGGTGATTCAGATCTGTGTTCATTAAAGCTTTGATGAGTCTGATCACGGTGATTCAGATCTGTGTTTATTAAAGCTTTGATGAGTCTGATCACGGTGATTCAGATCTGTGTTTATTAAAGCTTTGATGAGTCTGATCACGGTGATTCAGATCT
>NC_139970.1:8988428-8992974 GCF_963993115.1 Abramis brama
AGATATAAATAAAACCTAGTTTATTTTTGTATTCTAATAAATTAATTCAGTTTGCTTTGTAAATGTCTCCTTGTAACCCTTGTCCCAGTGTTCCTGTAAAGTTATTTTTTTTAAGTCAGTTATTGCTTCTTTAAAAACTTCATAATATTTTTACTTGCACTTCATAATATTCCCTCTGATACCACAGACCCCTTAGTCTCATATTGAAATACTTGCCAGTTTTGTATAACTCAAGAGATCCGTCCCAAACTCCTTCTCTTTCAATGTGCAGCATTACCCCAAAATATCATTAGGCCTTTTTCTTTTAATATTTTAAACAGGCTATGATATGAGATGCACTGACACTAATGCCATACTATTTAGGATAATATGTAAGCAAGTAGTATCGGTGGATCCAGGTTTCCAGGTTTTCCCAGAATGGACATGACCTGACATAATCCCTTCTGACTGATTCTTTCCCAGAATTCATATTTAATTCTACTGATTAGCTTCCCACTCAAGTTTGAGTCACGTTTCTTATTTTAGCCCATATGTGTGCAGTACCACAGACTGATATACCTCAGCTCGTAGGTTTGAGGAGCTCTATAACTGTGTTGTTGTGCAGAGTTTTGGCCTGTGCTATGCATGGACTCATTTGTCTAATTTGGTTGCTGACGGATTTCTTGTGTTTATAGAAAGTTGAGTGTGTTTTGGCATCGCAGTAAATACACAGCCAATCGCTGATGGCCATCCAACGGCACAGCCAATCATAACAGCTCGCCACATCAGTGTTTTACATCACAGCCCGTTACAATCAAAGGCTGTTTTCACAGACTCTAACATTTAATAGTGATGGTTGCTGATGTGGCAGTCGTGGCACTAACATGGATGGGTTAAATACAGAGGACAAATTCTGAATGAGAGTTACCATATTTGACCTTCACATGTCACTCGCACTATTACTAGTGCTCATATTTAAAGTAATGTTTACAAACCCTTAACCACAAGTATTAAATGATAACAAGTTTATGTGAATGATAGAAATCAAAGTAAATCATTGTAAAAAAAAATAATTCCACGGACTTGCATTGCAGGAAAGACCCGAGTCTTATCTAGATACCAACTTACATACACAACACTAAATATGTTTGTATTGCGCCAAATTTAGTTGAAACATAACTCTACATATAAACTAAATATTAACGTTCACCGTCAGCTCGTGGTTCACTTTTGCTGTGAAAACTTTACTGACTTTTATAAAATCATGTTCAAAGTCTCAAGTATGATCATCAGGCTTTTGAGGAAGGTTTATTTGTTTATATCTTTCAATCATAATTGTATTGGATTGCATTATATGTTTTAAAACTACAGAGCTTTGATCATAAAACTAAGCATTGAAATAGCATCTTACTAAGACATTATTATATTGTATTAGTATATGAATTGTATGCAGGTAGTCACCTTTACAGTCATAAAAATCTCATTGATTTAAAGTTTTCTCAGTTTGAGCCTCTACATGAAATTTCTCCTCGAGTCTGAGCTCCATATTGTCACGATATCAGACTTTATGAGTCATATAAGCCTGATCAAAACACTGTCACATCCACAGCGCAGACTGTCCAAGGCTGTATTTTGATATCTGCTCACTGGAAAGCGCAGATAGTGTTTGTTCTGTGAGGTCCATGAAGCATCCAGACTCCTCTGCCCACACACACGATCACAGCACAAGCATTGCATCTGGGTGGTGTGTGTGTGTCTGCAGAGTCTCAAGAGTACTGCGATAAGGAGTGTTTAACTGGTGATTCAGAGACAAATTGACCCATTGTACCAAGTTTAACCTTCTATTGTTCTTGCAGGGTTTTTCAGGTTTTTTCAGCACCATTTCAAAGACATAAAGGCCCGTTCACAGCAAGAATGATCACTATAACGTTATAACTATCATTAGCATCCATATCAGCAGACCATAAAGTTACGTCATCTGCCGCTTCAAAAGCAGGATGAATTCTGATTGGCTGTCAATGTTTTTATTAGATCATCAGCTGGGGAAAAAATTCGTTCTGAAAGTGATTTGTGATGGATATTTTTAATTAATCAACTTTAATTAATCAACTAACATTTGTTCTTGCAGGAACGACATTCATATGCTTTTAAATGTTTCCAAACTCTTTAGGGAAAACTTGTGACTTTGTGTGTGTGTGTGTGTATAAATAACAATTAGGGAAGTGAAACTAGACAGATGACTAGTTCTCAAACCTTGTGATAAGTAATCACAAAATCAGAGTTTGCTTGTGCCAGTGACAGAGGGAAAAGGTTGGGGCTTTTGAACCAATTGAACCAATCATATTGAAGGTGACATGTTAGTCTTATTTGTTTTCTCGATTCTATGAAAACTGTTGTATCCGTGTTTTCTGGTGGGATTCTCAATAGAATTTGTCTGAGATCCTCCGGCCTTGAGATTCCCTGAGAACTGCTCGGGAAGATCTCCTGGCCGTGATTAAAGCATTTAAAGGACATTTGCTTGAGTCTGTTTGTCAATTATTCCTGCGCAGGAAGCTAGTTTAGGAAGTGAGCTAGTTTAGGGAAGCAAGTTAGTCTGCCAGTTGTCGACTGAAGACGCAAGAGCTAGAGTCTAAAGGAATTGGGTGTCGATTTGTAGACGCCCCAGATAGTTAAGTTTAGGGACAAATCTACCACAGATTCCAACGATATTGTTTCTCTGTGTTGTTATCATAGTTGTGGTGTGGACTAAGCTATCCTTTGATATTTAGAAAAACGTGAGAACTAGCCTAGGCCTACAGTATATCTTGATCTTTATTGTTATCGGTATAGCTATCGTCCTTGGTGTAAACAGGCCTTAAGAGTACACAACAGATTTTCTGATCATTTCTCCTTTTTAATACATCTTTTCTCAAATATTGTAAATTTTGTTTATTAGCAGGACATACCAACACAGTCTCATGGCAATTCATAACTCTTTTATGCTGTGCGCTTTGGCGAATTCGTATGAATTTGTACAATCTCATTTGTACCTTTAGCACTGCTCATGTCCCAGTGAGGATTACATGTATAGGTGGAGTCATGGGTGGACCTTCACGCTCATTTAAAAAAGTAAAAATAAATCATGTTTTCATACAAATTGAGATTGCCAACTTGTATAATGTAATTAATAGCATGCAGTTCTCCAGATGTGCTCCTCTCTGGAGACCGTTTGCCATTTAGGTTTTTAACGTTTTGATTTCTGTAAAATTCTCTATATCCAAACAAATTAGGCTCACACTACCAGTCAAAAGTTTAGAATAATTATGATTATTTAATGTTTAAAAAATGTGTTCTGTGTCGTTCTTTGAGTCAGGTTTATCTGAGGCTCTGTTCAGTTGTGGCTCTGGATTATGTTCTTTCTCCCTAATTTGACTCCCACTTTGTTCAATCTGCAGGATTAAACACACAAGCTATGGACTGTCATCACAAAACTATCTCTTGTTTGTGTGTGTGTGTGTGTGTGTGCAGGACACGGCCTCTCTTGGCTCTCAGAAGGGTGGTCTCATTAAACAGGGCTGGCTACACAAAGGCAACGTGAACAGCGCCATCAGCGTCACCATGAGGGTGAGATTCCTCACTTCTGAACGTTGTGTCTATGTTATGATGTTATGACTATGCACTTGTTTACATTTCATGTCTCATTTGCACTCTTCTTTTTTCACTCAGTCTTTTAAAAGAAGGTATTTCCACCTGACGCAGCTGGGCGACGGGTCATATAATCTCAACTTCTACAAGGATGAGAAGATCAACAAAGAGCCCAAAGGAACCATCTTCCTGGACTCCTGTATGGGAGTGGTGCAGGTGTGTGGACAGAAACGCTCATCGTATTAATGTCACAACTGTGAACTCTTTGTCATGTGACCACATTTTCATGTAGAAGTCTTAAAGGTACAGCCGGTTTAATTCTGAGGATTAGAGAGAGGCTGAACAATGTTTGCCGCGAGAACCCTTGTGAAAAAGAAGTGTGCTTAATTGTGTTAAATATGCAAAACTGTGCTTGCAGATAATATAATATTAATGAAATAAAAAAAATAAGTGCACTTCAAGAGAGGACACTTTCATGACCTTTACATGATTATAATTGAATCTATAGTGTGTTATTCAATATTACATTTAAAGTTACTATAATTAAAATGTACTAAATTGCAACTGTATCACTACAAATGTTTAATTATAAATATAATTAAATACATGACATACAAGTTTTAATAGAAATTACATCAAAGTATATTTTAGTTTATCATAAATGTTTGTCAGTACATTCATCAGTAACTTTAACCATATTTCAGAGACAATCGAAGTCCTACTTAAGTGAGTAAAAAAAACAACAATTTAAAGTTCAGATAATTGCATTTAATATCAATTTAAACTATAATACCTTAATTGCGGTTAATATGCAATTGAATGTCTTAAAACATTACATTAATTTAGCATTTTTCAGTACATTCTTTAAAAATATATTATTTCCGTAATATAAGGAAATAATATATTATTTCCGTAATATTCCGTAAGTCTTTTTTAAAGTGTA
>NC_139970.1:8993174-9025674 GCF_963993115.1 Abramis brama
TAGTGAGGAGTTTTCTGGAACCTGTGTCCAAAACCCCTCATAGGTACGGTCATCACACAGCGTCACACCCTTCATGCGCTGCTTCGTCATTATCTGTAATGAGCTGTATCCGCTAAACTAGCCCTCTGACCTCTGACACACCCCTCGCCTCCACAGAGCACTGGGTCTTACTGCATTAAAGGAAAATATAGCAAAGTATGTAATTACATTACCCGAAAATATGTTTATAAAATGTCATAAAATTTATTAATTTAAATGTAAGTATATTGTGTACATTTTATACATGTTTCTGTATTACAATATATATTTATATATAACATTTTAAAGTATGCATACATAATATTACATCACACCATCATGTTGTACTGACTTTAAGCTAATTTTAATTAAAAAACGTATCCTGGGAGTCATCCTTCAGATTAATGTACATAAAAATATTAGCTTTTGATAAATATGCTTAAATGTCATAAAAATAATGTCAAAATGCAAAAATCATAGCCTAAAAATAGGCTTCATTTTCTTTATGCAAAATAGAACTTCTTTAATTTCTTTTGGCTTTGGACCCAAACGTGTTTTCATACAATTCATCCACTCATAAACACTTGAGAGTCCCAGTAAAGGAGTGTATGGTTTTGATGTGACCTCAGCACATTCTCTCCGTCTGAGACACACAGATCTGCCAGCGGAGCAGAAATCCCCGACCGCTCAGCACTCAAATGCTGGACTCCTGCATTTCTCTGTTGTTGTCTTTTCCTGACCAAATACGCCTGCTCTTATGTTTTGAAACCCATCCCTTTAAAGACACTTAACCCCAGTATAAAACCTGGAATCTGTCAGCCTCCGTATGGAAATCCTATTTTTTCCCTGGCTTCTAGGATTGTTTTACATGGTTTAAGTTGTACAGATGATAATCTAAATGTCTCAGTTCACTCGCCATCGGCAGGTGTGAGTTAATTTCGATAGCTTTTTTTCAAGTCAAGTCAAGTCACCTTCATTTATATAGCTTTTAAAGGGGTGGTTGATTATGATTTCACTTTTAGTTAGTGTATAATGTTGCTGTTTGAGCATAAACAACATCTGCAAAGTTACAATGCTCAAAGTTCAAAGCAAAGGGAGATATTTGCTTTTAAAGAAATCGCTTTATAAGGACTACAACAAACGGCTGGTAGAGACTACACCACATTCCTCACGGGTTAGTGACATCACCAACCCTAGAATTTACATAAACCCCGCCCCCGGGAACATGATTTATAGATTATCAAGACAGAATATGCTAATCAATGACTAGAAGATAACTACACATCAGCTACATAAATTCACCAACTAACCATTCAGAAATGTCCTGTTGCTTCTACATGTTGTCACTTCTTCTTGAGTCTCTCCATCATTGTCTGACTCCGGTTTGAACATAAAAGGCTAAAAGTTTTAGAAATTTTCAGTGCATGTCTGTGTGAGGTAATCTAAGATGCTCAAACATACACACACACACACACACACACACACACACAATCTCTTGAAGCTCCGCCCCCTGTGCCGGGAGCAGCAGCTCATTTGCATTTAAAGGAACAGACACAAAGCGGTGCGTTTTTGCTCACCCTCAAAAAGTGACAATTTTAACATGCTGTAAAAATATCTGTGGGGTATTTTGAGCTAAAACTTCACATACACACTCTGGGGACATCAGAGACTTATTTTACATCTTAGGGCATTATACCCCTCCTTTAACAATATAGATTGTTTCAAAGCAGCTTTACAGTGATAATAGGAAATTACAGTAACAGAGATTGTTTGGCTTCACAGCAGCTGTAGAATAAAGTTATTGTCCAGCTAAAGTTAGTTTTGATTGATTCACTTCCGTTGCAAAGATCATTAGTTATTTACTTAACTTACACGACACCGTTCTAACAGAAAACCTTAATGCGCTCCGGCCGCTCACTCGCACAACAACAGTGTCTGGTGGCTCGAGAACACAAACCGTATGTTCAGTATGTGTTGAGATGAGTTTTTCTTTGCGTGCAGAACAACCGTGTGCGCAGGTTTGCGTTCGAGCTGAAGATGCAGGATAAGAGCGGTTATGTTCTGGCCGCCGACTCTGAGAGTGAGATGGAGGACTGGATTGGCACACTCAACCGGATCCTCAACAGCAGCTTTGAGCTCGCCATGCAGGACAAGAGGAACGGGGACTTACACGACGGTGTGTGTTATCCCCATTATACTGAACCCTTAGTCAGCTGTTCATTTTAGCCACATTCCTGAGTCAAACACACCCACAAACCACACATAGGAGTGACTGTACACACAATGACAAGAGAGAGTTGCTGAGGTAATGTGTGGTGTAATGACGTTCTTCTGTTGTAGATGATGAACAGGGGAAAAGCGATCACTCTTCTAGCAGTATGGACAGTTTTCAGGTAAGTCACACTTCAGTGAATGAACACAGAAATCAAAACTCGGCACTGGACAAAAAAACCAGCTTGAGTGGATTCTAACTTGAGCTCCTCTGATTGGCCATTGCATTTAAGAAATCAACGGATACAGTACTGTGCAAAAGTCTTAGGCATGTTAATGTTAAAGTTAAATTATAAATAAATTCAGTTTGTGATTTTATTTCTGAAAGCATTCTCACTTTACAGCATTTTAACACAAGTGCCAGTGCTTTTCACAGTACTGTAGCTTTGCAGGAAGGTTTCTTCAAGCGTCTCGGAGACGTTCCCGCAGTTCTTGATTCTTCTTCTTCTTCTTCTTCTGGGGGGGGGGGTGTGTATTAACATGCCTAAGACTTTTGCACAGTACTGTATGTCTGATTGGCTATATTGCTCAATGCTCAAACACAGATACGCACTAGATCATTTGCACATTTTGTGGGCCAAAGTGCCTTATAAACTAAACCTTTTTCCCCAGGTGAGTAATATAAACCTCATCGTACAGTAGCGTCATAATACTTTATTGTCTGACCTCTCTGAAGTCATCAGCATGCACAACTATGAGATGTGATAATATAGAACGTATTAGACTTAATATTTTTTGCTTTAGCATTAGGATGTACTATGCCAGTGGTTCCCAAACCTGTCCTGAAGGCCCCCCAACACTGCACGTTTTCTTTGTCTCCCTAATCAAACACACCTGATTCAACTCATCAGCTCAATTAACCCATGTGATAATGAGCTGGTGAGTTGAATCAGGTGTGTTTGAGTAGGGAGACAAAGAAAACGTGCAGTGTTGGGGGGCCTTCAGGACAGGTTTGGGAACCACTGTACTATGCTAACCTCATTTGAGCTGGAAGTGAATGATAAAACACTTTGACTGATGTGTGTGTGTTCTCCAGAGTGCCAGAGACATCGAGAGCAAGATGAGAAACGAGACACGGCTGAAACTCTTTACGCTGGACACAGACTTACAGGTGAACTGCCTCTGACACTCGCACATGTTTTACCAGATACACAAGTGGAATAATGTTCAAAGGTTTGGATTAAACTGCATTTAATTGATAAAAAGTGACAGTAAAGATATATATATATATATATATGCCTTATGGTGAGCAGAAGAGAATTATTTTAAAATCCTTAAAACATCTAACCAACCCCAAACTTTTGAACTGTGGTGTATAAAAATATGTCCAAACTCATGATCTCATCTTCCACTCGGAGCAGAAGCTGGATTTCTCCGGGATCGAGCCAGAAGTGAAGCCCTTCGAGGAGAAGTTTGGGAAGCGGATCTTGGTGACCTGCAACGATTTGTCGTTTAACCTGCAGAGCTGTGTGGCGGAGAACGAGGAGGGGCCGACCACTAACGTACCTCACCTTACTGACCACAATCAGAGTTTACTGACTCTCATGCACCGATGAGACATTTTGGCCGATGCCGATAAACGACACTTCTTTATATTTGAAAGCCGATACCCGATATATTGGCCAATAAATCGAAATCCAAATTATTGTCAAATTTTGAGAGCCTGAACCAAAAAGCCGTGTCGCAAACACACAATTATAATGTTCTCATTATAATTTTATGTAGCTTATATGAAAGACTTGCACTGCTCATGTTGCACTTTACTGTATTTTCCTTTTTTGAAATGACTCCAATCATATTTCAAGCAATTCAAAACCATCATGTTGAACAGTGCGAATCTGAAGAGTCTCAGCTGGAGGAAATAATACATTATTTATCAGCTTTAATATATCGGTCAAATTGTCTTATCTAGCTGATAATGAGAACATTGAAAATTAACATAAATCGTCCGAAACCGATTCACAATAACCCATCTGAGAGTGTGTGTGCTGGTTTGTGTCGCAGGTGGAGCCGTTCTTCGTGTCTCTGTCGTTGTTTGATGTTCAGAGCTGTCGTAAGATCTCCTCAGACTTCCACGTGGACATGAACCATCCGTCAGTGAAAGAGCTTCTGTCCTCGTCAGGATCTCCAGACAGCCCTCGAGGAGAGACGGAGAGCAGCGCTCAGTTCCCTCGACAGGTGAATACACACACACACACACACACACACACACACACACACACACACACACACACACACACACTCTTGTACATCTATCTTTATGAGGACATTCATTGACACAATGCAATCTCTAGACGCTTACCTTAACCTTACCCATCACAACTAAGTGCCTAACCCGACCCCTGACCCTAAACCGACCCTTGACCTCATTATAACCTTATCCCTAAAACCAAGTCTTGACCCTCAAACAGGCTTTTAACCCTCTGGGGTCTGAGGTGTTTTTGGGGTCCTTGAGATGTTCTGACATCTGAACTCTTCATATATACACACACACACACACACACACACACACACACACACACACACACACACACATATATATATACACTACCAAATTGGTTCACAGTCGGAAGCATCGCAATTTTTTTTTATTTTTCCACAAATTGTGCTTGCAAATTGTATAATATCCAAGGTAAACATGTCTAGTAATTGTGCAGTTAATTCTCATACTGTATTTTCAGTTTTGGAATATGTGTCCTCTCCCCAAAATTTGTCACTAATAAAACACAATACAAATTATTTAAAGAAAAGGCTTATATTTACCTTTTAATAGTTTGTTTACATCTACCTTGTAAATATATATTTTTTTATTAAAAAGGTTACAATTACAACAACAATTCAAGTGTAATCTTTCTTTGTAAAAACTAAAGTATACAAAACGTATTATTTGATGACTTTATTTTTGACAAAACATACTATATTTAACATATGAGCAAAATTGGCAAACAAAAGCTTATTTGATGTGGCAGTCTATTGTACAGTAAAAGCTTTAGAATCTATTCAAAACTAGTCAACGTCTTTCAAAACTAAAGTATACATTTTATCATACGTATTTCAAAGTAAAGGATTCATTAGTTAGTTGATGACTTTATTTTTGACAAAACACATACAGTATATATAACTCATCTCAGTATAGCAATAGAGTTTGCTAAAAGCTGTTCATTCATTCACACACAAAAACGCGATTCATTTTTAAACAGTATTTGTGCCAGCTGTAGTAGCTCCACAACAGCGCACATATGTACATTCATTCATTCACACTCAGAAACGCGATTCATATTTCAACAGTCTTTTTGCGTGTATAGACAGACACTATTGCGATTAGAACAAAGGGAACTGAACTGACCTATTCCTCAGCCGGATCTGTTGCTCCTCGAAATGAAACTTCCAGCACTTCTGAGGTAAATTTTCCAGGATTATTATCAAGATAGTATTATTCCTCACAACATTGTAAAGTACATGAGACTGAAAGTGAACTCGCGGTGTGTGTTATCCAGCTGATTGTGGGCGTTCACGGGTTTGCCTGGATCGCCTCACATTTGTGTTTGAATAGCGCGCGCTCTCCGTGGGCGGAGTCACATTAAAACTTAATGAGCTGAGATGAGAACGACTGACATCTCTCTCTTTTCATACATAGTACATGAACTGAGAATAAATTACTTCATTTAAAAGAAGAGAATTCAAGCTTCATGCCTGTGTGTCTGTATGCCTGTTTGACTGAGTATTTGCTGAGTTACAGTTCATTTTCGGACGCGTTTCAGACACTGACAGAGAGGAGGCAGAACTCGCATCATGTTTATTTTTCTTTATTTGGCGAAAAGCACAACACTTTGTTTTTATTGTGAGTATACACAAAAATAATACACACTTAACAGGATCGATTGATGTATAACACAAGCATATAAGATAAAAATTAATATTAGTATTTTGATTCTTTTTTGCACTGATAAGGAACCCGACCTCAGGGGGTTAAAGGCTCTCAGAGAGTGAGGACCGGCCAAAATGTCCTCTCTTTACTCTCTGTCTTCACTCCAATGGTCTAAAACTCAAACTGGTCCTCACAAAGATAGTTGTACAAGTGTACACTTACACACACACACACACACACACACACACACACACACACACACACACACACCTGTTGTTCATTCCTCAAAACAAATGCATTTACAGTATCACACATACAAATAAAGTCACACAAATACACTTCAAAAAATTCAAAAGATTCTGTAGGATTATTTATGTTTTTCAAGCAAGTCTCTTCTGCTCACCAAGGCTGCATTTATTTGATCAAAAATACAGTAAAAAAGTTAAATTGTGAAATATTATTACAATGTAAAACAGCTGTTTTCTATGTGAATATACAGTAAAGTGTAATTTATTCCTGTGATCAAAGCTGTATTTTCAGCATCATTACTCCAGTCTTCAGTGTCGCATGATCCTTCAGAAATCACTCTAATATGATGATTTGATGATCAAGAAACATTTATGATTATTATCAATGTTGAAAAAAGTTATTTACATTTTTATTTCAGGATTCTTTGATGAATATAAAGTCTTTTGTAACATTATAAATGTTTTTATTGACATTTCTGATCAATTTAATGCATCATTACTGGATAAAAGTACGGTATAAATTTTTATACTGTATGATCCATGATCCTCTTTGAACATTCTGTTGACTATAAGTAACTTTGCAGCTACCTGTCAGCTGACTCTCATTAGACTATTAGTAGACAGTCTGCTTAATATCAACTAACACTTTATTTTGATGCTCCTCAACAGACTTTCTACTGACTATAACTTTGCAACTACATGTCAACTTATTCTACTAACCCGAACCCTAACCTACCAGTCCACTAATACTCTACTGAGAGATAGTTGATGCAAAGTTACGTATGATTAGAAGAATGTCAAAAGTTGGACCATCATGTAACCTACATTTAATTTAAACAGTATTACTGAATGCAAACGGTAGTGTACATTACACGTTACTAAGCTTGTTTTTGAAGATCTTTTGACTTTAACTCTTTTTAATCATGTGTGTGTGCAGGGAGTGTTTTCCGTGACCTGTCCACACCTGGACATCTTCCTGGTCGCACGGATAGAGAAGGTTTTACAGGGTGGAATCACACACTGTGCTGAGCCTTACATGAAGAACTCAGACTCTGCTAAGGTACAGCTGTGTGTGTGTCTGTGTCTGTCTGTGTCTGTGAGTGTGTGTGTGTGATGTCATTCTTAGCCTTCTGGAAAAAGTCAAAACGTGTATAAAGCAGATGTTGGCAAGTGTTTGTAAAGCTCTGAGATATAGAGACTCTGCCCAGAGACCGTCATGTGGGGTGTTAACATGAAGCGCTTTAGACAGACCTGATTACAGAGCTGCATTTCTTCATCAGTTCACCGCTTGTGGTTCCTCTCTCCTCAGGCCGCTCAGAAGGTGTTGAAGAACGCCAAGATGGCCTGCAGTCGGCTGGGTCAGTACCGGATGCCCTTCGCTTGGGCCGCCAGGTGAGACACACTGACATGTGACATGAGAACGACCTCTGGAAACACACACTCTGATGGTGCAGACGTGTAGATTCACTGGGACTGAACAGCATCACTGTAAAACTCAATCTGACTACACTCACAGATGGGTGAACTGCACAAAAATAAACAGCAGTGTCATATTTCATCCCAAAATTACGAATCTTATTTTTTAAATCCATTGCGATTTGTTTACATTTTGACATTATCCCCACCACCCCCAAATCTCAGTAGACTAGTGTAATTAAATAAAGTACAGTACGTTTGTAATGTAGAGTACATGTGTGAATATACATCATAATAGTATTAGTTGTACTGGAGTTAGTTAAAAAAATGCATCTTGACAGGAGTTTGCTTAAAGGGACAGTTTACATCTCATTCTCTTATCCCAACATTTAATGCTTTAAAAAGCACACAAAGTGAATACGTCTGTAACCCAATGATAGGTGCATGTGAGAAAAATACTAATATTTTATACTTCCTGTCAAGAATGTGCGCATGACAGTTGATTGAAAGCAATGGTTTATGGTTTAAAATATTGTTTTCTTCACACAAATTTATCGTTACGTTTCAGAAAACATTGTGACAAATGTCACAATCCTTAAAAAAAATATTTTATAATAAACACAACAATGCTGCACGATTAAAAGTTTATAGTTTGGATATAATAACTGATGTCTACGGTAGCGATCAAAATACAGCAAATCATCTTTTGAAAGAAACTTGATTGTATCATTACATCGTTACACCAGTAGGTGGCGACAAGCGACTGTTAAAAATGTGTTTGTCATTGAATCATTCAGATTTGTGGGAGAATCGTGATCTCTATTTGAAACAAAAAAATCGTTTCTCAGTTTATTCAGAATCATTCAGCTCTACTTCATTGCCTATCATTTAGGAAATATATATATATTTCTTGTTTTTTCTTTGATTTGGGGAAGGAAAAAGGATACATATATTTTGGACATTATTTTGTGCACAAATTATACAAAATGTACATAAAAAAAATTGAAACGATCCCTGTATCTCATCTATAACCTGCTTTCTGTGGGCAGTAATAATAATGCTATTAAATAGTATTAATTTCAGCAGGTAAATATCGTGAATCTGGCACATTGAGCGTTATTTGCATGGAAAACTTTGCTCAGAAATTAATTTTGGGTTTCACTTTATTTTGTTGGTCTCTTTAACACATTCTGTTGACTATAAAGTAACGTTGCACCTACATGTCTACTAACTCTCATTAGAGTATTAGTAGAGTATTAGTAGACTGGTAGGGTTAGTAGAATAAGTTTACATGTAGTTGCAAAGTTATAGTCAGTAGAAAGTCTGTTGAGGAGCATCACAATAAAGAGTTAGCAGATATTAAGCAGAGAGTCTACTAATACTCTAATGACAGTTAGCTGACATGTAGTTGCAAAGTTACTTATAGTCAACAGAATGTTCAAAAGGGACCATCAAAATAAAGTGTTACCGAATTTTGAAATGTAAATATGTGTGGCACAGCACTCTAGCTGTGCGTATAGCTCCTGGTTCAGTTTCAAATGTGAAAGATCACGTGCTAAAAGACCGAAACTGTTCAGTGGCTCCGGCTCTGAGTGTGTGAGACTGTAAAGCTGAATCAATAATGCTGTTTTTGCTGTTTCCGTGTTTTGTTCTGGAAAAGGGTGTTGGTTGTGGATTTCAAGCCATGCCATCATGTTTATCTTTCCGATGGGATGTTAAAGATGAGCTGGGCAGGATCAGGATGTGTGTGTGTGTGCTGTTATCGAGCTTTGATCCTGTGTGTGTGTGTTTCTCAGGCCGCTGTTTAAGGACGCCTCTGGGACGGTGGACAAGAGCGCTCGATTCTCGGCTCTCTACAGGCAGGACGGGAACAAGCTCTCCAACGAGGACATGTTCAGACTCTTGACCGACTTCAGGAAGTCAGTCGTACAACCACACGCTCCAATAGTAGCACTCGTGTTTGTAGAATATGACCTGCAGAATATGGTGTTGTTTTTGCTTTGTTCTGATGTTTTAGGAACAGTATAGTCTCTCTTCGCCTCTGTCAGGCGCTCGCACTTGTTTATTTGCCCTCCTCTGTGCTTTCTCTTCTCTCAGGCCAGAAAAGATGGCCAAGTTGCCTGTGATTCTGGGTAATTTGGATGTTACGGTTGATAACGTCGCACCAGATCTGACTAGTAAGGCTTTGATGCTCGCACAAAAGCATTTCTGAAAGCGGGAAAGACACATTTTGGGTGTTTGGGTTGGATCCGGATTGGTTGATTCCCTCTCTCTCTCTCTGTGTGTGTGTGTGTGTGTGCAGATTGTGTCACGCCCTCCTATCTTCCTCTTCGTCAGACTGATGGTGTGGAACGGGGAAGGCTGGTGTTTGAGGTGGAGGAGTTTGTGCCATCTATCGCCAAATGCTCTCAGCCTTTCACCATTTACAACAACCACCTGTACGTGTATCCACGACACCTCAAATACGACAGCCAGAAAAGCTTCACTAAGGTACAACAACGCTAAATCACGGCTCTGACTTCCTTTTCTGTGGAGGAAAGTCTTTGAAATGTTTTGACCTGTTAACTGTCACCCCTTTTCTTTTAGGAATCCAGACCCAAGGTTGGTCTCTTTTTAAAGAAGACACTCAGCATGCAAATCATTTCAAAAAGTGTAACAAAGTTATTAAAGTTTAAGTTTACTGTAAAGCAAAATGTACTGAACTTAAATGTACTGAAACTTGTTATTTTATACAAAATATGTATTTTACAAAATAACTTGGACTCTAACATTGCTTGAAAATGAAAGCCAAATGTCTAAACAAGCTGTGTTTCAAATTTGAAGTTAAGATCACCACAATGGAGTCACTAAAATGTTTTTTAGGAACATTTACATGGTAAAACGTCCAGTTTAAGCTTTCGAATGTTATCAAATTTCCCTATCATTTTGTTTTCTTTGAATTAAAAAAATGGCAAAATGTTTATTGTAAATTTTAAGAAAAATAAATAAATAAATAAATAAATAAATATATACAGTGGTGGTCAGAATTAATGGCACCCCTGGTAAATATGATCAAAAATGGCTGTAAAAAATAAATCTGCATTATTTATCCTTTTGATCTTTCATTCAAAAAATTCCCAAAAATCTCACCTTTCATTGAAGTAAAAGAATTGAAAGTGGGGGGGAAATCACATTATAAAATAAATGTTTTTCTCCAAAACATGCTGGCCACAATTATTGGCACCCTTTTATTAAATACTTTTTGCAACCTCCTTTTGCCAAGATAACAGATCTGAGTTTTCTTCTATAATGCCTGATGAGTTTGGAGAATAACTGACGAGATCAGAGACCATTCCTGCATACAGAATCTCTCCAGATCCTTCAGATTCCCAGATCCATGTTGGTGCTTCTTCTCTTCAGTTCACCCCACTCATCTTCTATGGGGTTCAGTTTAGGGGACTGGGACGGTCATGGCAGAAGCTTCATTTTGTGCTCAGTTACCCATTTTTGTGTTGATTTTGATGTTTGTTTTGGACCGTTGTCCTGATGGAAGATCCAAACATGGCCCGTTATAAGATTTCTAGCAGAGGCTGTCAGGTTTAGATTTTTTATCTGTTGGTATTTGATCGAATCCATGATGCCATGTATCTGAACAAGATGTCCAGGACCTCTGGCAGAAAAATAGACCCACAACATATAAGATCCAGCAGTATATTTAACCGTAGGCATGGGGTGCTTTTTATCCCTGTGTGCACCAAACACATCTGGAGTGTTTGCTGCCAAAAAAGCCCTTTTTTTTGTTTCATCTGACCACAGAATTCGGTCCTTTTTGAAGATCCAGTCGTGTCTGACCACTGAATATGCTGGAGTTTATTTTTGGAGGAGCGAGGAGGATTTTTCTTGAAACCCTCCCAAACAACATGTGGGGATGTAGGGGTTGTTTGATCATTTTTTTAGGCTTTCTGACCCCAAGACTCAAGTAATCTCTGCAATTCTCCATCTGTGATCCTTGGAGAGTCTTTGGCCACTCAAACTCTCCTCCTCACCGTCCATTAAGATAATATAGACACACGTCCTCTTCCTGGCAGATTCATAACATCTTTAGTTGATTGGAACTTCTTAATTATTGCCCTGATGGTCAAAATGGGGATTTTCAATTCTTTAGCTATTTTCTTACAGCCACTTTCTATTTTGTGACGCTCAACAATCTTTTGCTGCACATCAGAACTATATTCTTCGGTTTTACTCATTGTGATGGATGATTAAGGGAATTTGGCCTTTGTGTTTCCTCATATTTAAACTCCTGTGAAACAAGAAGTCATGGCTGGACAATTTCATGTTCCTAGTCACCCTAGTGTGCTAAATAAAGGTAAATATTAATGAGAATATACTTCAGAGATATTTTACTCGTAAAAAATTCTAGGGGTGCCAATAATTGTGGCCGACGTGTTTTGGAGAAAAACTTTTATTTCATAATGTGATTTCATTCCAGCCCACTTTCAGTTCTTTTACTTCAATGAAAGGTTAGATTTATATATATATGTAAAATTTGACATTTTTATGATTTAGTTAATTATCAGGTTTTTTTCAACTGATGAATCCCCTGCAGTTCTCTCAGTATGAGAAACTAAATGTAGTTTAAATCTCTCCAAACACACAGGACTCGCAGAGCAGAAGTGTGTCAGATGTATGTTGGACGGGATGGAGATCAGTGATGTCTTTAAGGATTTTTCCTCTTGTGTTTCTAGGCCAGAAACATCGCTCTGTGTGTAGAGTTCAGAGATTCGGATGAGGAGGACGCTCTCCCACTAAAGGTAACGTCACACTCACACTCACCTTAATGTTTGCAGTGATTTTTCCACAGTTATGACTACACGCGGGTCTCCATTTGCTCTATAAAATGCTAACAACAAGCCATATGACACGTTCAATATTTACACTACCATTCAAAAGTTTGACGTCAACTCAAAAGTTTTGCGAGCGAATGCATGTTTTCCATCCCCATGTCCCTTTAGGGGCTCCCTATTAAATTGATCAAAAGTGACAGTAAACACATTTTAGAATGTTACAAAAGATTTCAATTTATACTTTTTTTTCTATTCATTAAATAATCCTGAACAATGTGTCACATTTTCCACAAAAACATTGAGCAGCACAACTGTTTTCAACATTGATAATAATCAGAAATGTTTCTTGAGCAGCAAATCATCATATTAGAATGATTTCTGAAGGATCATGTGACACTGAAGACTGGAGTAATGATGCTGAAAATTCAGCTTTGATTGCAGGAATAAATTACACTTTAACATAAATTCACATTGAAAACATATATTTTAGATTGGAATAATATTTCACTATTTTGATTGTATTTTTGATAACATAAATGCAGCCTTGCTGAGTAGAAGCTTTTTCAAATCATACCGACCCCAAACCTTCGAACGGGAGTGTAGTTATATTTATTAAAACTGTAACGCCGGTATTTGTGTAGTTAAATGTGTAAGTGATGGTCTGTTTTGTCAGTGTATATATGGGCGTCCAGGAGGGCCTCTGTTCTGTAAGAAAGCGTTTGCTGCCGTCTTACACCACCAGCAGAGCCCAGAGTTTTATGAAGAGGTGAGACTTTACTTCTCTGTATGTCGGTGTGTTTTCAGTGCTGACTGTTTTAACACTTGTTTCTGCGTGTCCAGTTTAAAATCGAGTTGCCGGTTCAGCTGACGGACAGACACCATCTTCTGTTCACCCTCTATCACGTCAGCTGTGACAGCAACAGCAAAGCCAGCACTAAGAGACGAGAACAGGTGGAGACACAAGGTGAGACACACAACCTTCTGAACACAGCCAGAAACACACACTGGGAAAGAAGTAAAGGGGAGTTAGTATTTCTGTCCAGTAAGACTAACTAAAACCCAATGTGTGTGTATGCAGTGGGTTTTGCGTGGCTCCCCCTGCTGAAGGATGGCAGAGTGATCATGAATGAGCAACAGGTGCCAGTGGCTGCAAACCTGCCTTCAGGATACTTGAGCTTACAGGACAACAGCAGCAAGGTGAGCGTTCGCTTGGTACATTATTTTGTTGAGTTGTCGAGTTGTGTTGTTGAGTTTGATTTTTTTGTTGTTGTTTTGAGTTTTTTTTTTTTTTTTTTGCTGAGCTTTGTTGTGTTGTCTGTTTTTGTTTTGTTGCATTTTGTTGTTTTGTTTGTATTTTATTTTGTTGTGTTTTTGCTGTGGTTTCATTTTTTTCTTTTCTTTTCTTGGGTTTTGTTGTTTGTTGTGTTGTTGTTTGTTGTTGTTTTGAGTTGCTTTGTTGTTTTTTTGATTTGTTGTTCTATTAGTTTTTTTTGCTTTGTTTTTTTTGCATTGTTGTTTGTTTGTTTTTTGCTTTTTTGTTTTGTCTTGTCTCGTTTTGTTTTTTGTTTTGTCCCCTACTTTTTTTTTTAAAAGTCAGTTTATAAAATAGTTTTTTATCATATTTTGTTTGGTGGTGAATTAGAAAAGTGTACAATGTTGAAGTGTACAGGTACATAAGCAGCCTTCTGTCACCCTTATTTCTAATTGAAGTGCCTGAAAACCAACCTAAACCAGCCTTAACCAACTGCCAATGTGATTCCCAAATCGTGTTGTAAGCTGAACCTCTAAAATTGATTTTGTCCATGGGGAATTGATTGGATGGTTGTGGTTTGCTATTGGTGGATGTCACTGCAAGAGGGAGGGGAAGTTATTCTGATTCAAGATTACAAGGAACATGAATTTAAAACAATGTGCACCGTTAAATCATTTATGATAAACACTGCAATATTCCACAAAAAAACAAGAACCGTCAATGTTGTTTCCATGGTGACTTCCATAAGGCCATGTGCATTAATTAAGTGTGTGTGTGTGTGTGTGTGTGTGTGTGTGTGTGTTACAGCAGCACACCGGTCAGGAGGTGAAGTGGGTGGATGGTGGGAGGCCGCTGCTCAAAGTCTCCACTCAGCTGGTGTCCACTGTATACACACAGGTGTGTAGCGTCTACCTGCACATCTTCACAGAGTCTCATACAAACTCATAAACGGACTTATGTATTCATTATTTTTAGTCCTGATTGGTGCTTGTTTTCTCATCAGGATCAACATCTGCATAACTTCTTTCATCACTGCCAGAGTATTGAAGCCACGGGCCAATCAGGAGGAGAACTGGTCAAATACCTGAAGGTACTTCCTTTTCCCTATCAGTCAGTCACGTTTGACGTTAATCATCAGTGACTGATGAATTAGGATCTCGCCTGAGAGCCCAATCACCTTCAAGTGGTAACAGAACGAGTCAATGCACGTTGGCGAGTGAGATTTGCATTGCAAACCGCACCCCAGATTCCGGGTATATAAGGGCTTGCATGTGATAGTCACATCAAGCTTTCGCTTCGGAGCCGAGTGGATGTTGTTTCTCTTTGCTCTGTAATCATCGTTGTGGTCAACGGATCGAGTTAGTTCCAGTGTTGGTGTGACAGCGTGTTCCAGTGGAGATCGCGACTGCTAAGTGTGCACGGCTGGTGCTTCCCCAGGGTGCTTCAACACAACAGAGCTAATTTCTCTAAAAGAGCAAATCACGGGTGTGTGACATTACGGCCCTGGCCCGTCTGACAGCTACACTCTCTGCCTCACGTGTCTGGGCCGGAAGCACGCTGAGGTAGTGTTTTTAGATGAGTACTGCACCCACTGTGGGAAGATGACCCTTGCGATGTTGAGGTCGAGACTAAGATACGTCGAAAGGGGTGGAGTCCCCTCTGCCATTCCCCAATCTGGGACCTCTGGTGGCCAACAGAAGGCCTCATTGGTTAATACACAGGGTGACCTGAGGATCATAGTGGGGGGCTGGGAAGGCTGTGGAGCTTCCGGTGGCAATCGCTGGGCCTTCTCACGGGGGACCCAGCGTCTCATTTGGGGCTCCGGCGGATGATGGGATGTCGATCGCTGCATCGGAGGGCGGGTTTGAATCATCTGGAGATGATGATTTGGCTGCGTTGCCCCCTTCGGGGAGAGTAGTGTTGTGCGAGTCCGATTAAGAACTGACGGCCTTGTTTGCCCGGGCAGTCCTTGTGTTCCGAACCTTAGCGGCTGGTGATTGGTATCTCGGTTGATGTCTGTGGGGGACCCCGTGACCACAGCCTGCTATGCCTTCACTCTCCCAACAGAGTCAGACTGTATTTTCTTCAATCCAACTCAGAAGAAAACTGCAACTTTACCATCACTGAATGGGCAACCATTAACTCCTCCGACTTCCTCACTCCTTGGTTGCCTGCGTGGCCTCTCCGGCCCAGGGACGGCAGGCCACAATCTGCATGTGCTCAGCCATGTGCTCATGGAGAGAGAGAAAACCTTCAACCAGAACAGAGTCAAACAAACCACTCTATTTAAAAGTTCACCAACTTTTCTTCAGAAAAAGCGAAGAAATCAATTGAGACTCATGGGACCATCAAAAATCATTCTTCAGGAACTTTACGATATGTTTCATTGCAAAGGCCATGTAAGTATACATTTAGTAAGGTTCTCCGAAAATGATAAGCTGATGGTTCTTTTCAGGTTCAATGAATCTTTTCCATAGTTCAATTTCCTGCTTCCGGTCTCATTCTGTCAAATCACCATTTTACCAATGCATGTATGTATGTGTGCTTAGATTAGTTATGTTCGTGATTTAGTTAATAAAACTTGTGCACAATATGTATTTGGTTACCAGCGCCTTACTGGCCCAACTGGACTTCTCAGGACTCATGCTCCTCTTGACAGCCCCTTCCTGGCGGATTCCCCTGAGGAAGGATCTGCTTTCTCAGGGACTGGGCACCATCTGGCACCCTTGTCCAGATCTCTGGAACCTCCACGTGTGGTCTCTGGATGGGATGCGAAGGGTTTAAGTGACTTACCCCCAGTGGTATTGACACTGTCCATTCAGCGAGAGCTCCTCTGCTAGGCAAGCCTACGCTTTGAAGTGAAACCTCTCCTGTGGGATCTACTTCAGAGATCTTCCATATGTAGTACCCTCACGGTCAGTCCATATGAGTAACTCCAACGTTACCTCCCTAAGGGCAGTGAGTGGCCCCCGCAGCGTCCCTTTCCAAAATTGGAATAGGCACGCTTTCCCAGTGTTATCCAATAGTCTCACTTTAAGGGTGAAAAGAACTCAGGACGCTGGAAGGAGTCAGTAGTTGTGGCGTCTTCCATAGGGATCTCGATTCGTCAGTCACTGACAATTAACGTTGAACGTGACTGGCTGATAGGGAAAGTCTAGGTTACTATTATAACCTCGTTCCCTGAAGGAGGGAACAGATTGTTAATACCCGTCGCCACAACTCCTGTATCTCCACTGACAGCCGGGACACCGTCTCGGCTCCTCAGTGAAAACTTGATGTGAGTATCGCATGCAAGCCCTTATATACCCGGAAGCTGGGGTGCAGTTTGCAATGCAAATATCAATAGCCAACGTGCATTGGCTCGTTCTGTTACCACTTGAAGGTGATTGGGCTCTCAGGCGAGATCCCAATTCGTCAGTCACTGACTTTTAACGTTGCATTAGTAACCTAGATGTTTGTCCTTCTTGAGGATGTTTGAGGCCTGCAGGTGTTTGTTCAGTCCCGAGATCACAGTTCCCTCTCTCTATTAGAGTCTGCACGCCATGGAGGCTCATGTGATGGTGAAGTTCCTCCCCACCATCCTCAACCAGCTGTTTCGTGTGCTCACCACCTCCGGCCTGGAAGATGTTGCTGTGAACGTCACCAGGTCTTTCAGTTATTTTAGTATCATTTAGGTCCCACTTTATATTAGGTGTCTTTAACTACTAAGTACTTACATTTAAAAATAATAATAGTTAGGTACAATGCACTTCTTGTGTTGAGTTGTATTGTAAAACACGTGCTGCTATTAAGGTAGGTTTGGTGGTGTCTATTTAAGGGTGGGTTAACAGGTAAGGGAAGGGCAACAGTGTTATTGTATTACAGAAATTAATTACAGCTGTAATTACATGCAGGTATTTTTTAAATACAAGTACAATGTAAAAACATCTATGTACACAAAAAATGCATTGTGTAAAATTATTTATTTAAATGTTAATTCATAGTAGTTAAAGACACTTAATATAAAATGAGGCAATTTATATACTATAATTGTTTTTAATAATATCTCAAATTATCTGTTATTTTTACATTTTCAAATTTTAGTTCGTTTAATTTTTAGTAATTTTGTTATGTAGTTTTGTCATTTTTATTGTGTTTTTTTTTAAAACAATAAAATTTAGGTTTAATTTATTTCTGTTTCTGTTTTAGTTTTAGTTTTTATTTATTTCGTGTTAGTAATTTTAGTGCTTCAACTTAAATTCATTTATTTGCCAACTCAATATTTTTAGATACGTTTTTTTTAGATAATACGATTTTTAGTTTTACTTTTTCTTTTTTAGTTTTTTAATTTTTTCCAGTTAGTAATTTTTCATTTAAAAAACTTTTTCATTTATTTTTTATTATTTTATTTTAGCTTTATTCTGTTTTATTGTTATTTTTATTATTATTATTATTATTATTATTATTATTATTATTATTAATTTCAGCTTCATTTAATTTAATTTTATTTCATCTTTATTTCGATTTAACAGAAATGTTTGATTTGTAGTGTTGGTTAAGGATGATAACCCAGGTCTGTTACTCACTTTGTGTGTTGCTCTGCTCTTCTCTGCTCTGCTCTGCTCTGGTCTGGTCTGCTCTGCTCTGCTCTGCTCTGCTCTTCTCTGGTCTGGTCTGCTCTGCTCTGCTCTTCTCTGCTCTGCTCTGCTCTGGTCTGGTCTGCTCTGCTCTGCTCTGCTCTGCTCTTCTCTGGTCTGGTCTGCTCTGCTCTGCTCTTCTCTGGTCTGGTCTGCTCTTCTCTGGTCTGGTCTGCTCTTCTCTGGTCTGCTCTGCTCTGCTCTGCTCTGCTCTTCTCTGGTCTGGTCTGCTCTGCTCTGCTCTTCTCTGGTCTGGTCTGCTCTGCTCTGCTCTGCTCTGCTCTGCTCTGCTCTTCTCTGGTCTGGTCTGCTCTGCTCTGCTCTGCTCTTCTCTGGTCTGGTCTGCTCTGCTCTGCTCTGCTCTGCTCTTCTCTGGTCTGGTCTGGTCTGGTCTGCTCTTCTCTGCTCTGCTCTGCTCTGTTCTGGTCTGCTCTGCTCTTCTCTGGTCTGGTCTGCTCTGCTCTTCTCTGGTCTGGTCTGCTCTGCTCTGGTCAGGGTGATGATCCATGTCGTGGCTCAGTGTCATGAAGAGGGTCTGGAGCATCACTTGCGTTCCTATGTAAAGGTGAGCTGCATCATGACGTGCCACGTTTTTCTTGTGACGTAAAACAAATAATCCTGATTGTGACCCTGAATCTTCGTCATTCTTGTTTTCTTGTGTTTTGTGTGTGTACAGTATGTTTTGAAGACCGAGACAAACTTAACCAACGGTAAAACTGTCCATGAGGAACTGGCAAAAGCCATGACCACCATCCTGAAACCCTCGACGGATTTCCTCACCAGCAACAAACTCCTGAAGGTGCAACTACTGAATCAGATTCAACACCCCTGACAAAAAAAAGAAGCTTTCTTTAAGTTCATTTTATTAAGAAAACTTAAGTAAAGTATACTTTATGTAGTAAGTCTACTAAAATCAACGTACTAATAGTGTATTTGTAAGTGTACTATTTCAAAAATTCTTAGGACTAAACTGTCCCACTTTTAGTACATAAGAGTATACTTTTAGGTGTACTTTAAGTGTAACAGTAGTAAACTTTTACTTGGTTTTTTTTCTATTGCAACTATACTGTGAAACTATACTACAATTGAACTGACAGGTACTGTTAGTTTACTAGCTTTATACTCTCAGTAAACCTGTTGAATAGTTTTTATACTGAAAGTATACTTGTTTTTTAAGTTATTATATAACATGATGCTCATACAGTAGTTTACTCACACCATGGAGGAATTGTCAGTAAAATTAGCCAAATGTTTTTTCTGTTTCTGTGTGGGTCAATGGCACAAAAATGATCATTTCCACCAGTGTACTATTTTCTCTAAGCTGTTTCACCCCAAAGCTAACTTGTTGTAACATATGACATATGTAAAACATATGCTGAAAAGTACTTCCTCAAAGAAGCCAATATGTGTGGAAAAATAATTTAATAAGCCACTCTATCAAAACAGTAAATACAATTACAAGAAAGGTACACTCTGAATACTTAATTATACTTATCTTAAGTATATCTCCATCAAAAGTTAGTTACAAGTATGAGCCGAAGACTTTCCTCTACAGCCTTCTTGTCTATGAAAGCTTGTTTCCGCCATGGAATAAAAAATAAAAAAGGTAATTACGAATTTGTATCTAAAAATTCAATTCTGATTTTTTAACTTGCAATTGTGACTTTTTCTCAGAATTGTGAGTTGCAAAATCAGAATCACGACCGCATCTCTAAACACAGACTATGAGGCCGTCGGCTCAAACCGTCAGTAGATATTTAGCGGCTGCTCCTGTGTTGTGTATGGAAGATCCTCATGAACGCGGTGTTCTCTCTACTCTAGTACTCCTGGTATTTCTGTGAGGTGTTAGTCAAGTCTATGGCTCAGTACCTGATCGAGACTGGCAAGGCCAAGGTCAGTACAAGTCAATGTTTTTTTGTCTTGGCAAACATCAGTCATGTGTTCTTCTGAAAATGTAAAGATCTAACTTTTTTTCGTTTGTATATGTCTGAAACTGTGATCCTGACCTCTGACCTCTGACCCCTCTCTCCTGTAGGTTTCGAGGAACCAGCGCTTCTCAGCGTCCTTCTATCACTCTGTGGAGACACTGGTGACCATGCTGATGCCTCACATCACACAGAAATACAAAGACAACCCGGACGCCACACGAAACGCCAATCACAGCCTCGCTGTCTTCATCAAAGTGAGCGCTGGTCTGCTTTCACACGCTGTTATGTTGCTGTCAGCGTCATCAAGTCTCGAGATCTGGAAGTATATAAGGTCCCAATAACTGAGACCGTTTATCTTCTCAGAGTAACAAGATGCACATTAGTTTGAGACACTCAGGAATATGATTATATATATTTTTTTTTTCGTATTTATATGCATTTCCGTATTTTCAGATCTTATAAATATGACTCACTGGAATTGCTTAAAGGTCCCCTATTATGCAAAATTCACTTTTTCATGCTGTTTGGACATAAATGTGTGTTGGCAGTGTGTGTACACAACCAGCCAATAGTGATAAAAATCCACTCACTCCTTTTTTATTAATCCCCATAAATCATCAGCAGTGTCTCCCAACGACCTGTTTTCAGAATGCTGTTTTAGTGACGTCACTACAGCACAGGCCCCGCCCACGAGTGTTGACAGACACTGCCGTTTCAACATAGCCCCGCCCTGATCGCGTTCACAGCTGCTGCACTGATGAGAATGTCTCCCAAGCGTTGTAGGTGTTGTGTGGCTGGATGTATTAATCCACATAGCTCTCTCTCTATTTAATCCCGAAATCTGAGGCAGCCGCTGAAGACGAGGTGGAATTATTTTGTTTTTAAAGAAAATGCTCCCTCAACTCTACCGAAATTCGTTTATGTACTTGCGCACTTCTTATAACTTACTGTGTTTACTCAGCTCTTACGGTGATTTTCTGGAGTAAAACTGACGCTTCATCTTTTGTGTTATGTACAATAAACTTTATTAAACTCATCAGTATATGTTTGATCATCATTCAGACCTGGTCCGAAACAGCAGACTTGTAGGCTATTAATAGTGGATACATACAAGCAGATGACAAATACGTTATAATAACCGTAATTAAACTACTAAACTATACCTGTTTCATCTCTATACAGCACTCTGACTCTGTAGGCATTATTGTCCGACTCGAAATGAACACCGTTACTGAGAGTTTCTGATATTATCATCATTCCGTGAGATGAAATTGTCCTGAGAGACTGAGCGCGAGCTCATGAAGCTCCGCCCCCTGGGTCGTCCAGCAGCAGCTTATTTGCATTTAAAGGGCACACACTAAAACAGCGCGTTTTTCTGAGCCCCAAAAAATGACAATTTAAACATGCTGTAAAAAATGATCTGTTGGGTATTTTGAGCTAAAACTTCATATACACACTCTGGGGACATCAGAGACTTATTTTACATCTTGTGAAAGGGGGCATAATACGGGACCTTTAAATCTGAGAATTTTTTGGGGGGGTTGGTTGGCTACTGTATGATGATTGAAATCATCAAATGGCCTCAAACAAGTACTAAATAAACTGCAAAATGTTACGTTTTCTAATACGTTCATTTCATGCATGGATTGCATGACATTATTTGCATGTTAGCCAGGGTTCAAAGCTCCAAATGAGAGCAAAAACAGGCGTTGAAACACTGTGGCTTGGTAACTTGTTTGATATATATTGACAATGCGTGATTGTGAGAATGTACTGTAATACGGCTCGATGCGATCATTAAATCGCAATGGTTGTGATGTTATTATATAAATATATACTCTGATGCGCTGCATGTTTCAGAGTAAAGCATAGCACTGTGTTTTGATTCACAGTAAATGCTACTTTTGCAAGTGCTGTCTGTGTTTGAGTTGCTTATAATTTACATTTGGGAACACAATGGGCGCCAACCATCCTCCCAAATTCATAATGAGAATCATTTATAAAAAATTATGATCTTTCCTGTGGTTTTCTGCCAAAATAAAAGCTCAATGTTTTAACATTTGAAAGCAAAGAAATTAAGGCAAGCATAAATGTTAGTATTGTGATTTTGCTGTTGTTCTGTTAAATAATACTTATAACGTATTGTATTATAATGCAATATATTATAATTAAATGCTCGCTTTTTAATGTCCAGTTATTACTATTTTTTTTTCAATAGTAATAACTGGACACTGTTATTTTAGTATTAATTATATTCTATAGTATTATATTAAAATTGAACTACATTTGGTCCCACTTTATGTTAGGTGTTTTTAATTACAATGTGCTTACATTAGATAAGGAATTCCCGCACACTATCGTTACTTGCAATTAAAATAAATATTTATTAACACACAACGTTTGTTTAAACGACCTGATGAAGGTCGTGTGACCGAAACGTTGTGTGTTAATAAATATTTATTTTAATTGCTAGTAACGATAGTGTGCGGGAGTTCCTTATCTGTTGAAACGACCTACCTATTTGATCTTGTTATCCTACGCACCTATCACTTGCAGGTGTGCGATGGAGTTTGTTCACTGATGTGCTTACATTAAAAATAATAATTGTTAGGTAGAATGTACTTCTTGTGTTGATGTTGTATTGTAAAACCGGTGGATACGGGTGAGCTTAGCACAGGTTTGGTGGTGTGGGTCGGTTTAAGGGTGGGTTAACAGGTAAGGGAAGGTCAATCGGGGCAATCAGCTTTATTTGGTTTCAGCTTTAGTTAACGATGACAGCAGTGTTTTGAGGATAAATGTGTGTGTTGAATCAGTCGATTAACTCAAGCGTGGTCTGTCTTCACCAGCGCTGTTTCACCTTCATGGACCGAGGGTTTGTGTTCAGACAGATCAACAACTACATCACCTGCTTCATGCCCGGAGACTGCAAAGTAATTTACATCTGTTCACACACGATGAACAACTGCAAATGAGATTCTGACTATTTTTCTGCTATTGGATCTATTTTTATTAATCTTCCATCTCAGAAATATTTCCCATCTGACGTCTTCCTCTCCTTTCTCTCAGACGCTGTATGAGTTTAAGTTTGAGTTTCTGAAGGTGGCCTGTAATCATGAACACTACGTTCCTCTCAACCTGCCCATGCCATTCGGGAAGGGTCGAATCCAGCGCTTTCAAGGTGATCAGAAACACATGTTATAGTCAGAGCGATTGGGGAATATTGGTTGAATGTGAATTGACTGGCTGATGTCACTCAGTGTGTGGCATTAATAAACTCGAACTAACAATGAAAATTCCTAGTAAAGGATTTATTAATATTAATGTTAATGTGTTAATATTATTTAAATGGACCTGAGCTAACACAAACTAACAATGAACAGTTGTAATTATATTAGCTAACGTTAACAAAGATGATTATGATTTGTTAATGCAACAAATGCATTACTCATAAATGCATGTAAATAATAAAAACGTAAATATGTAAAAACATAAATGCATACAAATGCATGTTAATGTTAGTTAGAGCCGTTGCTGGGTAGATTACTTTAAATTATAGTCCATTACTGAATACAAATTACATGATGAAAACTATAGTAATGTAATCATTGTAGGTAATATAATTTAGATTACTAATTTTTAGCCTGAACTTGTTTATCACATGGAGTTCAAAAGAATAATGTTGTACTATAGTGATGTAATAATACAAAGAGAAACAAAAAGAGTGCATTGATTGATTAAACATTACGTTACGGCAGGGTTTGAACTGCAGGGGCTTCATAAGTTGATGAAAAGGTAATAATTAATTAAACCATAAAAATGTAACACTAAAATAAAAACAATAAAGGATGAAATATTTTGTGATGCTGTGTGGCCTCTGACTCTGTAACTCAACGAAACCGGAAGACTTTCTGAACATGCATAAGCAATAGGCTGTTTTAAAAAGGCCGATTTAAAAGATAAAAAAGATGAATTAGTAAGAATCGAGTCATGTGATGTGGCCTTTGAATACTGTTGTCAGTGGAGGGAGTCCGAAAGCTTGAGAAGCACTGCTCTAATATACACTACCAGATTATTATTTTTTATTTTGACTCTTTCCTATATTCTAGAATAATAATAACGTCACCAAAAAGTAGCCCTTACTACGACTCGTGCATGTTTTTAAAATCTTCTCCGCCATAGCTCTCTCATCTCATTCACATTCATTTAAAACATTCACATGCATCATGGTCACGAGAGAGTGAAAAACTATTTATTTGATGTCTGAATGGCCAAACTATTGGAAACACTCAGTTTCTCGAGCTCAGGAGTGATATGTTGTTTCTCTGTCAGATCTTCAGCTGGACTACTCTTTAACCGATGACTTCTGTAAGCATCACTTCCTGGTGGGCCTGTTGCTGAGGGAAGTGGGCGGAGCCATGCAGGAGTTCAGAGACGTGCGTCAGATCGCACTACAGGTGCTGAAGAACCTGATGATCAAACACGCCTTCGACGACCGCTACTCCTCCAAGGTGAGCCAGCACTCGTGCTTCAGTGCATCGTGTGCCATTCTGGTGCTGTGTTAAAGGTGCAGTGTGTGATTTTAGCGGCATCTAGTGGTGAGGTTGTGAATTGCACCCGGTGGCCAACAGGAAGTGATGTCATCGTCCGAGACAGCAGAGAGTAGCCAGTTCAGCAATGAGGTTTCTTTACAAAGATAAATTAGGAAATTAGGTTTACTTAATTATTCAGTAAAACAATGTGTTATTGCGAATATTATTGTCACTTGTTCATCATTGAGTCAGTGTTTTTATTCGCTGACTTTAGCTAGCTTCTTTGGATGACGAAACGCGTTTGTCCGTTCAGGGCCACTGTAGAAACATGTCAATGTAAGCGGACCCGCGGTGTGTGTAGATAGAAATGCCTCATTCTAAGGTAATAAAAACATAACGGTTCATTAAGTAAGGTCTTTATACACTACTGAACACATAGTTATGTATTCCTCCTAAATATTACACACTGCACCTTTAAATACGAGATATGTGTGTGTGTGTGTGTGTGTGTGTGTGTGTGTGTGTGTGTTTCAGGGTCAGCAGGCTCGCTTGGCTACGCTGTACCTGCCTCTGTTCAGTCTGATGCTAGAAAACGTCCACAGACTCAACATCAGCGATGCGGCTCCTGTAACCAGCCAGACTAACATGGTGAGACTGACACCTAGTGTTGCTTTAATTCATTTAGATTTTTATTTGATTCTCTGTTATTAAAGTTCCACTGTAGTCAATAATTGTATCCCTTAAAACTCATCTTTGATCACCAAAATGACATATTTAAATGTTTTTTCTTTAAAATAAAATTCTTCATGCCATAAAATATCTTGAATGTAACTCGACACCCTTGCCTTATTAAGTATACGCGGTTCTATGAATATGCAAATGAGCCCCGCCTTCACTCACTCACTCAGCTCAGAGATCCACTCGTTGACGATCACACGTTGATCTGATTGGTTACAAGGTAGTTTGTGACGTCAGAAACACCAGCGATTTCAAAGCGTGTTTTTGAGACTGTCTTTGGTTCACTGCAGTTTTAAGGAGAAAATACTCAGCAATGCTGTCGACTTATGAATTTACACATGGTTTGTATTAAAGCATATTAAAAACATCACATAGACATAAACAACATTAAAAACTTTTTTTCCAGTTGCATGTATCTACACTAGCATTCAAAAGTTTGGGGTCAGTAGATTATACTTTTGAAAGAAATTAATACTTTTATTCAGCCACAGACGCATTAAATTGATCAAAAGCGACAGTAAAGACATTTTATAATGTTACAAAAGATAATGCATTGTTTAATGTTTCAAAGAATCCTGAAAAATAAATGTTTCAACAGAAATATGAAGCAGCACAACTGTTTTCAACATTGATGATAATCAGAAATGTTTGTTGATCATCAAATCATCATATTAGAGTGATTTCTGAAGGATCATGTGACACTGAAGACTGGAGTAATGATGCTGAAAATTCAGCTTTGATCACAGGAATAAATTACACTTTACTATTCACATAGAAAACAGTTATTTTAAATTATAATAATATTTCACTATTTTTACCGTATATTTGCTTAAATAACTACAGCCTGGATGAGCAGAAGAGACTCTTTCAAAAGCATTTAAAAAATCCTAATAACTTCAAACTTCACATACCCGTTGAAAAAGGTCTAAATTGAAGATTCATCTTGATCTTTGAATTCATATTTATTAGAAAATCTATATTTCTACACATTCCTCATTCTTGCAAATGTAATTCTCAGAGTAAAAAACAAGGTTTTCTAACATGCTAGAGAAACGTGTAGTGTAAACGTGTGCATTGCTGGACAGTGTATGGGGTTCTTCACACTGATTTCTCTGTGTTTTGCTTCAGAACGGCCGTGATGATCATGTGATGACGACGCCCACCAAGCACTCGGCCAGTCCAGTGGACGGCGGCCTGCAAAAAGAGGTGTTCGGAGTGATTTCGGGAACAGGTGAGGCCCTCTGCTGTCACACCACACACTATAGGACTCTGATTTTATCAAAGAAACGCAAGAATAACTTTGATATTGTGAGTAATATTTCAAGATGGAACACTGACTGAAGCAGGTTTACTAGATTATCCATTATCATTTATTAGATCAAATATGATCATCAGGCTTTTGAGGAAGGTTTATTTGTTCATCTTTCCAAGCATCATGTATTGCATTATATGTTTTAAAACTACAAAGCTTTGATCATAAAACTAAGCATTTGAATATTATCTTACTAAGACATATTATTGGCAAATATAGAGTGATGACTGATATTTATATGATTTTATGTAAGTAGTTGCTATACTGTTATAAAAGTGTCATTGATTTATGATTTGTCTTTTTGGCCATATAAAAATAATATCTGCACCAAATTGCATATTTTGGCTCAATTTGAGCCTCTGAATAAAATTAAACTGTTTTTTCCTCCTCGAGTCTGAGCTTCATATTCTCACTATATCAGACTATATGAGTTACAAAAGCCTAATGTATCAAATATGATACTCAACAAAAAACACTTGCAAACTTTTTTAGATTTTTTTTCATATTTTCACAAAAATATAAATTTTTACAATATTGTTTTATACTAAAGGTTCATTAAACTGTCCCATTACATTAGATAATGTTGTATTATTTCGTATGTCAGGCTTCACATGGTTATATGTGGTTGAATCTCCCTGAAGAGTGAGTGTGTACAGTGTGTTGAAGTGTGTTGTGTTTGTCAGTGTCTCCACACACTCCGAGCATCAGCTCCGTACGACACACGGACTCACGCTGCTCCCTCATCAGCACAGACTCCGGGAACGGCCTATCAGAGCGCAGCGTTGACAAGCCACACCCCCTCGACAAGGTACCACCCACATGAGCTGACTGAGTACAGTACTACTAATGGACCATTACTGTTTTGTTGTGTGTGTGTGTGTGTGTGCGCGTGTGTGTGTGTCTCTCTCTGTGTGTGTCTCTGTTCGTGTGCTAACCTGTGTGTGTGTGTGTGTGTGTGTGTGTGTGTGTACTAACCTGTGGTTGTGTGTCTCCTGCTGCTCTCAGCGGGCTGGTTTCACGCGCCGTCACTCTGCCAGCGTTCTGCGTTTCTTTACTGACTCCGAGGAGACGTCACTCTCCGCTCGTCTCAAACGCCAGACCATGGACTTCTCTCTGCTGTCTACACCGTCTGAGCAACACACACACCCTACACAAGTATTACATCACTTCTGACCTCTGACCCCCTGCTAGTACCGCTCACATGTGACCTCACTTTGACCTCTTTGAACGGGACAAAGCTTTTCAGATACAAGTCCGCTTCGTTCCTGAGGGCTGCTCTGGATAGCTAGCTTGAAGCTAGAATGATAGAATAAGAATAAGCTTGACTTGTAAGCCTGCAATTGTAAGGACACGTGATCAGACATCCCCTCAGTTCAAAGGCATTTGTGTTTTTTGTGCATGGCAAGCAGAGACAGAGGCTCCTACAGGAATACTAGTGCATTTAACAGGATGCCTGTCTCTGCATTTTTGCATAAATATACATTTGGATTGGTTCTGTTCACTTTCACAAGGCAACATTTCAAAGCGTACCAAAATGTGTTTATGCAAGTCGCATGCGAGTAAAACTGTCCTCTTATTGGTCAGTTTCTTCTGCGTCATCCATCAAAATGATTGACAGGTTCACTCCGCGAGCTTAGTGTGGCTTTATCTGTAGCTGTCGAGACGCATGCAAACACTGATAAATCTGTAGATGTCATTCCCGCTCTAACTGATAACATATATACTTATAATGCAGTTAGAGCGGGAATCAGCATTCTTGCAATTACACAATTATGACAGTTCATGGTCCGTTGGGTTGGATTGATTTCTGAATCATTCATTTCATATTCAATCGGAATGTGATGAACTCGGAGCGATTGCCGTGCTCATAAATGCTTAAACGTACAGTATGGCATTTTTCGCCACTAGGGGTCGCTAACCTATTTACAATAACAAAGGCGTAGATTGATGACGCAACATTTGCTAAGAATTATGGATCTTGTCGTCAACGTCAAGCCGACCGATCTAATAATGTTTATGGATGACTGAATACATCGATGTTTTTATCATGACTGTGATATAAAGCAGGTCGGGATTGCTAAGAGACAGCTATCAGCTCCACACGCGACGCGAGTCCCGCGGATATAAAAGGAATATGGACATTTCATTCTACCAAACTACACACAGAATTACTACTCACAGGTCAGTTTATTAGACAAATTAAACTTGTGAGGTAACGCAGCGCTGTTTCACTTGGTCTAACATTACACTAGCACACTAAACTGCATTTGAATGTGTTGAAATGTATGTGTTAGTTTGTCTGTATGAGACTAGCAGTAAACTAGATCAACATTAGAATAACATACAGATCATATTCTGACATTGTATCATTGTTGAACTATAAAACATTGATTAGTTTTATGTAAATGTGCTCACCTGTTTAATAAAGTACATGTAGGAGCGGTCGAAGTCTCGGACGTGGAGCTCTCGTTTATATACTGTCTATGGGAGCTCTCGGCATCTCGAAAACACCGCGCTGATATTGATTCTCATTTTAGTTCTCCTTTTTTTTTATCCAAAGTCTGCTTGCCATGGTCCATAATGTTTGAACGAAACAACAACAGCGTGCAAATAGACATTGCGAACTACAAAGTTGTCCGCGTCAGTCGCTTTGGTTAATCAGAGGGCTCTGGTTCATAGCTCTGGTTGCCATGGCAGCACGAGCGGAAACCAGGGACAACGCGGATATGATGGCATTGGCGGCAACAAAACGGAAATAAAGAAACGGGACGTTTCTCGAATTAAATTACAAATTTCTCCTGGTTTGAAAGTTGTTGGAAACAGTCGGGATAATGTAAGTACACAACTAAAAAAAATATATAACATAGATATAGTGATTTTTGCTATTTTAAAGCAAAAAAGTTACATATTGTGCCTTTAAACGAACCAAAGTAAGGGAGAAAACATCTCAGGTTACAACTGTAACCCTTGTTCTCTTCTCAGGGAACACGGGTTACAGTGGGGGGACTGCCCCCCAGTGTAGCGCCTCTGAAGCATGAATGAAACTGAGCCAATCGTGATTGATGTTGCATCATGACGTAATGTGCGCCGGCACACAACAGAGTTAGCTTCTGCGATGAAGCAAGTCGCTCCCAGGCAGGGGATGGTTACAGTCGTAACCTGAGACGTTCCCTTTCGAGGGAACGAATACCCACTATGCCACTACGAACCCCGTCTGTCCTAGTGTGAAGCTGTCACAGGCACACTTAGGACGAGAGCACTCGTGCCCCTTGTGTTGATGAAAGTGCCACATTAGAAGGCACCTTAGGCACATAGCCCGAACAGGCCAAAAGGCGAAAGTCCTGTCTTTCTCATTGATGCCTGACAGATTTAACAACAAATGCCTCTCCGTGACCACCGTAGCTGCCATGGAACAGCTGATGGAGCGAGACGTTTCTTTGGTGACACAGAGAGACGAGTCTGCAGCCTTACAAAGCTCTGCAATATCTTCTGGTGTTGGTCTCTCGCCCTCATATATATCCTTCAGAAGGTCAGCCTGGTAAGCCTGCAGCACTGCCATCGTATGCAGGCTCGCACCAGCCCGACTCGCAGCCATATAAGCCCTGCCCACCAGAGTAGATGTATCTCGACAGGGTTAGTTGGGCAGCACCGGGGTTTACAGGGATGACGCAGCGATAATTGGCCGCTCTTCCACCTGTGGCATCATCCCATAACCATTCTCTCTCGCCCCCATGATGTTACTGTAATATAATACCTGGGGGTTGGACAGCCGTGAGTTGTGTAAATCAGGAAAGAAAACCGAAAACCAGTCAGTATCTGGTGTTACCACCATTTGCCTCATGCAGTGCAACACATCTCCTTCGCATAGAGTTGATCAGGTTGTTGATTGTGGCCTGTGGAAGGTTGGTCCACTCCTCTTCAATGGCTGTGCGAAGTTGCTGGACATTGGCAGGACCTGGAACACGCTGCCGTATACGCCGATCCAGAGCATCCCAAACATGCTCAATGGGTGACATGTTCGGTGAGTATGCTGACCATGCAAGAACTGGGATGTTTTCAGCTTCCAGGAATTGTGAACCAATTCTGGCTTGTCAGGCTAGTTTCTGACAGTTTGTGCAGAAATTCTTTGGTTATGCAAACCGATTGTTGCAGCAGCTGTCCGGGTGGCTGGTCTCAGACGATCTTGGAGGTGAAGATGCTGGATGTGGAGGTCCTGGTCCTGGTCCTGGGCTGGTGTGGTTACACGTGGTCTGCGGTTGTGAGGCCAGTTGGATGTACTGCCAAATTCTCTGAAACGCCTTTGGAGACGGCTTATGGTAGAGAAATGAACATTCAATTCACGGGCAACAGCTCTGGTGGACATTCCTACAGTCAGCATGCCAATTGCACGCTCCCTCAAAACTTGCGACATATGTGGCATTGTGCTGTGTGATAAAACTGCACATTTTAGAGTGGCCTTTTATTGTGGCCAGCCTAAGGCACACCTGTGCAATAATCATGCTGTCTAATCAGCATCTTGATATGCCACAACTGTGAGGTGGATGGATTATCTCGGCAAAGGAGAAGTGCTCACTAACACAGATTTAGACAGATTTGTGAACAATATTTGAGAGAAATGGCCTTTTGTGTACATAGAAAAAGTCTTAAATCTTTGAGTTCAGCTGATGAAAAATGGCAGCTGAACAAGGCAAAAACAAAAGTGTTGCGTTTATAATTTTGTTCTAATGTGTGTAAGGCTTGCACACAAACAACACCAAATAGGACATACAATGGCAGAGAGCGCTTGCTGAAGAACAGAAAGCTAATTCTGTTGTGTGCCATCGTCCTTTGTAGCTTCCATGTATGCGGTCACACATTACGTCATGACGCAACACCAATCACGATTGGCTTAGTTATATGTTGTGTTGGGGTGTTTCCCAAAGTGTCCTTCCAACACAGTGCGAGTTCCCTCGCAAGGGAACACACCAGGTTCTGAAACAAACACTCCAAACGAGCCAGGGGTGAAAATATGATAATACATTGATTTCTATGACCTCTTCGAGATATCTTCCAGCGACAGCAGACATTTCAATCAGTGTTTCAAATGGGGCAGATCTTCTGCCTAAATCCACAGCTGTGCTTCCAGTCACAGGAAGTTGAGTCAGTAGATCTGCTGACTGAAGGAAGGCTGTGAAATGATCTCTCTTTTAAACGAGTCCAGAATCATTGCTTCAGTCTGCGTCTCTGCAGAATGATGAGACGTGCGTTTCCACAGCCTGCGGATCTGCTGGCAGGGGATCATGGGGGATATTCTGGCCAGCACTGTGCTGTGGTAGATGCATTAGCGCATAGACCTGTGTGTGTGTGTGTGTGTGTGTGTGTGAGTGAGTGAATGAGCATGTGTGTGAGCGCTTATAATTGCCTCAGTGTGTATTTACAGTTGCCCCAAAATGTCTCTGGTCACTTAAGCCACACTTTTTGCAGTAGATCAAGCCAAAT
>NC_139970.1:10403174-10405674 GCF_963993115.1 Abramis brama
CAAATAACACCCCCTCCCCCACCACAAATAATTCACTGATTCATTTCAGTCATAACTTTCAGAATATTCCTGGAAGCTCTTCTTTTTGTAATGAAGTAAATATTTAGTTAGTTCTATCAACTAGGGTTGTGTGTAATTTCACACAAATGATTCATTCTCTTTTTTTGTAGTGAAATACATTTTTAGTTAGTTCTGTTATCTAGGGCTGTATTAAACTCAATCTCCCACCAAAGTTATTCAGTCAAGTGATTGACAAATGCTTTGCAATTCAGTTCAGGTTATTTCCACCCAGATCTCCCTCACTAAAGGCTGTTTGTACGGTCTCTCTCGAACTCTTTATCTCTAGCAGAGCAGCACATCTATTTTAACGTGTTCTTTCAAGGCTCAAAGGGCATATTTTTGTTGGTTTAGTTTGCTTAGATGCGTACACACGGTCAGTGTGCAACAAAGGAACCGTGTGCGTTTGTGTTCAGAGCGAGTGGAGGTCTGGAAAGCGTGTGTATTCACAGCTCTGACCCATGGTAAACACAGGTTAGTAAACTGTGTGTTTCTCTCCTGCGCCCTCCCACCTCGCCAGCCCAGACTACATCTGTTTTTCCAGATACACACACACTCACTTCATTTGTCATGCTGTGATTGTGTGTAGACAAAAGGGCCTGTCGGCAGGCAGATAGTACTGCAGTACTGCTATTAATCACAATTACAGAGAACTACCCCCCCTCACACGCACACACACACACAATCAGCATGGCTTGCTTTCTTTTAGATAGCGGTCATGAAAGTTTATAAACATCAGCTCACCATTTCCTCTCTCATTGTAAAGGTATAGTTCATTCAAAAATTAAATAATCACCTGCACATCGTTTCAAATAGACTTAAAAAGATAAAAGATGTTATTTTGCATCTGATCTTTGAATGACTAATTCACAAATCTGACTCAATGATCAGGTTTTAGCATTAGACAACTTTTTTTTTTTGAGTGAACTATTCCTTTATTAGTCCATTTAAGACTCGACCCACACAGATCTCTCTCTCTCTCTGTGTGTGTGTGTGTGTGTGTGTGTGTGTGTGTGTGTGTGTGTGAGATTAATGAGTCTGGTGACGTTTAGCTAGCAGCAGGCGGACGGTAATGTAGATAAGTCATGTGTCTCAGACCCAGTAAACCAGGACAAACCCCCGACCCCAACGCTACCATTCTCTAAAGCTGAATAGTGGAGTCTAGAGGCCGAGTTGTGTGTGTGTTCGGTTTAGCAGAGCTTAGAGTGAGGCAATAGATTCGTTTATTTCAGATGAGTCACGTGCTGTGTGGTGTAATTCACCTCCATGGTGGTGAGACAGACTTCCTCCATTGGCAAGAATCTCCTCCCGGGCCGCATGCTACACAACAGAAGCAAAACAAGACGTTAATTATCATTTTTAATATTTTAAAAAATCATCATTATTTCATTTTTGCTGATCTGATTGGTCAATGACCCAGTCTGTTGTGATTGGTCTACTCTGCTCTGATTGGTCAGATGACCAAATGATTCATTCGAGTCTTTACTTTTAAAATGTTATTGGATGCCCTTGTTTTTAGTAGTGCAATACATGTTTAGTTAGATCTATCAGCTAGGGCTGCAAGGTTCATTTGGACAGTTCATTTTACACTCACTGGTAAATATTGAGACGTGCTAGTTTAAAGATAGATGGCTAATCTTTACCTTTCTTGCTGTTCTTACCTCCACTTTTTCGTAGACATGAACTGGATCACTCAGACCCCGGTAATTAAAGGCAAAATAGAAATACACACAAGCACCTGCATCATACGTCTGTGTAACTCTGGAGAGAGAAAAACAAAGAGAAAAACATTAGTTATGATGCTTTCAAGTCCATCCGGGGAAGACATTTTATACTGACACCTAGTGGTGTGGATGTAGATGTAGCCATGATTATTTTTATAATAATACCTTTTTATAATAATACTGAGTGCACTTTTAGGGGCCATAATTACACTAAAATATACTCATGTATAATACATAAGATCTAGCCATTGATTTGAAGTTCCTATAAATGAAATGCTATTGCTAGTTACATTATTATCCATCACTTAGATATTATCCACCAAGCTTTATAACAATTCTTCATCAACAGTACACAAAAAGCATACAGAAATTGTACAGCCCATTTTTACAATCATGATACTAATTTACCATCAACTAAAGATATCTATATCTATAATACATGCGTTGTTTGCTATGATTTCTTTATTTGTCACAGCAACTCAAAAAGTCCAGGTTCAAATAAATCCAGCTTTTCCCGCTGGTAATTACGACACTGTGATGGCCGTCATAATTTCTGTAATTTTGCTCAGTTTTCTAATTTTGTTCTGGTATATACACCTCATAATCACTTATTTCTGAGAGGATGAGGAGCGTTTGATGTTTCTATAATCAGTAGTCTTGATATTCTTCCTGCTAAAGCGGATTTACGGCTGCTGTGGGGTTTTAATGACTCTAGAAAA
>NC_139970.1:10408174-10420674 GCF_963993115.1 Abramis brama
ACCCCTCTGACCGTTGTCCTCTCCTGCTGCCAGGCCCCTAAAACACACACACACACACACACACACACACACACACACACACACACACACACACACACACACACAGTAACAAAACAGAGTACAGGTCATTGGGACGTGAAGAGGAAAATCATATATTATCAGCACTGTCAATGTTGCAAGAGAATAACCATCAAGGCGTTTGTGGTCTGGTGAACATTTCCCATATGGATACACACACGCACACAGAGGCAGTGGATCAATAAGGTCAGCTGTGGGATCTATCCATTCATCCCTTCTATCCATCACAATCGGCCTCTAATCAAATATTCTCAAAATCAAACCAACCTTTAATGCTGAAATCATTCAATCTGTGCTCTCTTTTCCTCACACACCCATCACTGCCACTGAAAGAGCCGTGATGAATGAGGGAGCATGAAAAGACAGAGACAAACGCCAGTGCTTCCGTATACAATCAGGAAGGTCAGTTAAGGTCAGGGGTCACGACCCTAATGACCCATGCTGAACTATACTGGTGAAATAGTAACTCTGGCTCCATAGAAACGGCATAGATTGGAAGAACACACTCAAAAACCAAGGGTTTCTTACCCGAATTTGGCTGCGATGTCGTAAACCTGTTTCTCGTGCTGCAAAACCTTCCCACGATCCCCCTCAAATAACAGCGTGGCGACACACAGGTGGTGCGGGTCGAATCCTTTAAACTGAGAACAGTGTTGCACGGTTAGACAACATGAAATCAAAAGAGACCCATAATCCACCAGTGAATGTTATTTTGAAGAAACATTTTTTTTATTTTTTATAATCCTTTATCATAATGTATGAGACTTTGACATTCTCTGCTTCATCTAAAATGAGTTTTCATTTCTGATTTTATTTCAAGTCTGTGTAGGCGTGAATAAAAAGAAAAAGAAATATTAGCCAATAATATCAGCGGCTACTTTTCACAAGCCAATCAAATCAGTGGAATGAAATTAGTCTAGCATCATATATTGCTTTAAATGTAGAATACTGTGGCTGACCAATCAGAATGAAGTATTCCAGAGAGCGGCGTAATAGAGTGCATTAGTGCCCGCCCACTTTTTCAGTGGCGCTGGTTCCGGAAGTATTTTTCCATACATTTTTCCCATAGGGATTTTACAAACCATGAACCGAGCCAGCTCCGAGGAGAACCATAACATTAAAAACGTTGATTTGAAGCAAAAAATTATTAAAAATCAAACAAAAATACATAGGTACAAGACTGTGGCTTTAGTGAGGAAAACAACTACAATCCCATGAAGCATTGCAAATGACATAATCGAATTAAAAACAATGGAGAAACATAAAACTACTCATTAAAAACTGCTGGTTTTTATACTATTAGTATAGTATAAGTTTGTTGCATATGCATATAATCAAATATTTAAGTATTTTGAGATACGCGATTATATCATTCGCAGTGCTTCATGGGAGTGGGCGGAGTTAATGAGATCTTTTGCCACGTTTTGCTTGTTTTGACTGATTGGAGGATTTTCAGTAGAGCATCATGGGTAATGTAGTTTTTCACCACAAACTCTAATGTTAAACACGATTATTTTAAAACGAAGTTGAAATAATGCTGGCTGACGGCTTCAACAGAAGCAAACACCATGCATTAACCTCGTCGCTCACAGCAGGGCTATCTTTAAAGATTCAGAAGTTATCGTTAAAAATCATTCAGGCTTCTTTCTCACCTTTGTTATGTAGAATTTTTTCAAGCCGTCCACGAATGACGTGAACATGGAGGACACCTGCGGCTTGAGCGCATGACCTGTCAAAACATTGAAAACGTCAGTAAACCTCAGCATTTATCACGCAATCATTTAGCGCTCTTTTTTCAGGAGCTGTGTGCAGTCATAAGCTTTCCGCTCGAAACGAATGACTCTCGTGCTGTTCTAACGTCACCAAGCATCCCTCAGTTTCGCCCCTCGGATTTCCCAAAGGCCTTTGTGTCAGATTTATTAGCGGTGTGAACAATAGCGCAGTAATGACTGGAGACACAGAGAGAGGGAAAGGCCGAGAGGGAACGCTGCACATAAATCATCCTGATAGCAGTTCCTCTGATAAGAAACACCAGGGAATCTCACACACACACAGTCAGATTCACCTCAGAACCAACACAAGATCTCAGATCAACTGAAAATCAGCTGACATGAATCTGAAAACAAGTCATGTCGCTGCCATGGCCTAAAGGATAGCACACTAACCAGTGTTGTGTTGTGTTCACTTCCTGTCTCTCTCCATCACTTCCTGTCTCTTAGAGCTGGCAATATGATAATACTGTCAAATGGTAGTACTGTGTCATCTGGTAGAGATTTGTTGATGTCTGTGGTACATATTTTTGAATAGTTATCAGTATTTATGCACGAAAATGACTAAGAACTGTGAAAACTCAGAGCGAGACGCATCCCAAATAAGTCAAGACGACGATTATTAGTTGTTTGTGGATGTACAATGTTACAATAATAAACATTAAACTGTTCTACAGGTCACAGTTGTTTATATATTTGCAAAAGCTTCAAATCTGCCTTATCCAATCGGAATTTAACTGAATTAACTTTTTATCTTTATGATATAATAAACAAATAATTTTATTTAGTCATTATGTAAAATTAGTCTGGAATGTTTTGTTTTATTTTATTGTTTTTGAACTCAAGTGTTACAATGTGTTTATGCATGTGTGGCCTTTAGTGTGAACTATCAAGTTAGTATAATAATAATAATAATAATAATAATAATAATAATAATAATAATAACAACAATAATAATAATAATAATAATAATAATAAATATAGCTGCAAGCAACGATACGGGGCCAAGACCCTGGAGGGTGGAACCTGGATGGTCCAAAGACCATCTGATGAGATTTTAAACAAAATTGGACAAAATTTGTAGGAATAGCAAAAAAAAATGTTTTTTCATTTACTTCGATATGGCGGACAGGCAAATTGATGGAAAGTGACAAATGAGATATCGTAGGAATCAGCATAAACCAAGGATCATAATGACAATTAGAAAACAATTTCGGACATGCTGATGATGATACCTACCAAATGTTATGCCAATATGTCAAATCATTTAAAAGATATTGCAATTAATGTCAAAATTCAAAATGGCACCCGATGGTTCATCTGATCCGGACAAAATCGGCATCCACGTATTCGGCATGACTCAAGGAATCCATAAACACCAGGATCATGATTCTGACAAACTATTCAAAAATTATTAGCAAAAATAGCCATTTTTCAGATCTCATGACCTGGAAGTGGCCGTGTTCCCAAATTTGGCATGGACTCTCAAATCATGGTTCCGATAAAGAAAAGAAAATTGATGGAATAGTAGCAAAAAAATAATAATAATACTGTACTTTTCAAAATGGCCACTACTGTACTGGGCGGAGTCTTATATTAAGATGTTGAACGTGATCAGCATGGAGAGACGAATCAGGTGAACCGTGTTTCATTTTTCTAGATCAAAGTGTTCAAAAGTCAACTGGTGGTGGCGCTATAGAGTTGGTACAAGAGACCCCAAATTGGGTCAGATTTCTAGTCATTCCCATCACTACAAGTGTGCAAATTTTCATTATTTATTTATATATAGGGCTGCCATAGACTCCCATTCGGGAAGAAGAAGAAGAAGAAGAAGAAGAAGAAGAAAACTAACGAATACAATAGGGGCCCTTTGGGGTCTGGCCCCTAATAAAAACAACAACAACATAATCCAATGACTTAAAGTACCTTTCATTTCTAAAAGTATTTAAGTGACTGAACTACACAAAAAACAGATATTACCAGATAGTTTTGCAATAGATAAAGATTTGTTCTTAAATTCCCATTGATATACACTACTGTTCAAAAGTTTGGGGTCAGTAATATTTTCATTAAGAAATTAAAACTTGTATTCAGCATTAAATTGATTAAGTGACAGTAAATACATTTATAATGTTACAAAAGATTCTATTTCAAATAAATTATGTTCTTTTGAACTTCCTATTCATAAGAATCATGAAAAATAAAATATGTCTCAGTTTTCACAGAAATATCATGTTTCTTGATCATCAAATCATCATATTAGAGTGATTTCTGAAGGATCATGTGACACTGAAGACTGGAGTAATGATGCTGAAAATCCAGCTTTGATCACAGGAATAGATTACATTTTCACATAGAAAACACTTTTACAATAACTACAATAATACTCCACAACTTTCCTGTTTTACTGTATTTTTCTACAGTAGTACCATGCTATAAACGTACTTATCCCGTGACTTGATTTTCCTGTTTGATGCCATGAGGTTCATTAACGCTTCCAGAGTTCCAACGACCAATAGTTTTAAGAGGATCCACACCTTCACTACGCTGAACCACTCAGAGATTACATGCGTCTTTTCTTCTGCTTGCGATTATAACACAGATATAAAAAATATACCACTTCTGGGCTCAAAGAGTGTGCATGCTGCAAAAGCCATTATGATTACAGAGAGCAGAGTCTTCATTAAAGAGTCGATTCATCTCTCTCAGAAGTGCACCGTGGATGAAAACACGGATCCGTACAGGAGCTAACGAGATCCCTGGAGACGGGGAACTTTTCCACATTGATCTGGCAACCCCTCACAGATTCTCCCACATCTCCGCGTGTAACGTCATCAACCCCGGCGGCACCGAGAGCTTAATTGCTGCCAGGGCCATTTTTCATTGTTCCTGAACGGCGTGTTTGTGCATTCGCTCGCTGCTCAGCTGGTAAAATAATGATCAATTTCACTTTCTACGCGGCGGCGCGAGCGGGGGTTCTCCAGAGATGAATTGCACCACAGCAAATTAAACCACTGATGTAATGAATACACAGAACAACAACAAGTAATAAAAACAAAAACAAAGCTCTCAAATGCTAAATCTTGCAATTCATCTCTGTGGAGCGGAATATGAAAACAGATCACCGTCTCTAAAGCCAGACATGGATTGATTGTGGAAACACAGGCTCTGCCTCTTGCTCTCAGTTATCATGTTTTAGTTACATAACCAACTCATAACACTCAGATAATGCATGTTATCAATATACAGCACATCTGGATATCACGCACCGGTCAATGACTTTACAGCTCCACAGAAATACTAAATTGTCTGATTAAATATTGATGCCACTTACAGTAATTCAGTGTGTTTGTGATGTCACACAACTCACTGTGAAGGTTCAGCTCATGAATATTAATTAGGTTTTGTGCAAATAATAAAAAATGATGTATTGATTTGGAAATCAGACATGTGGCAGAGTAGTTACAATACATTACCAATAACATTAATGTTATAAATGTTTAAAATCAATTTTAAAAAAAATCTAAATAAAATGAAGCTTCTTACACAATGATGAGATAAATCAGTCTTTTTGACCAACTGAAAGGCTCAAATGAACTTGTATAATATATTAAATTATGTAAAAAAACAGTATTATATTAATAATAATAATAATAATAATAATAATAATAATAATAATAATAATAATAAATAAATAAATAATAATAAACACTATCGTGTAAAAATTTGGGATAAGTACGATTTTTTTGAAAGAAAGAAAGAAATTTATTAAGCAAGACATTAACTTGATCAAAAGTGACATTTGTAATGTTAAGAAGAATCTGTTTCAAATAAATGCTGTTCTTTTATACTAATAATCAGAAATTATTAGATAATAATCAGAAATGTTTCTTGAGCAGCAAATCATCATTTTAGAATGATTTATGACGCATTTAAATATTTAATTAACACATTAATATCTTCATGCTTGCATCCGTCACTGTCAGTTCCAGGATTTTGTAGCTCAGTAGAAAAATTAATCAGCAACTTCATATTAAATATGGTGTTGGTCCAGCAGTAATTTTCACTTTGAGAATAACAAGTTATATAACTACTATATTTAATAACCATTGAGAAAATCATAACCTGTTGTCTGGATAATGACAGAAGGGCTGCAGGACCATACGTATTATTTTTGCAATTACACCTTTTAAAATCCCCCTGTGGTGAAAATCAAGCTTTTAATGTTGTTTATGTGTCTATGTGGTGTTTTTAATATGCTTTAAGACAAACCATGTGTAAATTCATAATTTTAGGTTTAAAATTCATTTTAGTACCTATGATCACGCGCATGAACTCGACAATCGACTACTATGGACTTGTAATGACACATCAAGGATGTTAAGAGGCTAAAAGCAGGTTTAAAACTTGCCCCATTGAAGTCAACAGGGTGCAAATTTTAAAAAGAGGATAACACGGTGTAGGTGTTGTTCTCTGTACTGACAGCACTCCAAATGTACAAAAAAATGAGCTCAAATGTTAAAATTGACCGGAGTTCTCCTTTAAAACTGCAGTGAACCAAAGACAGTCTCAAAAACACGCTTTGAAATCGCTGGTGTTTCTGACGTCACAAACTACCTTGTAACCAATCAGATCAACGTGTGATCGTCAACGAGTGGATCTCTGAGCTGAGTGAGTGAGTGGAGGCGGGGCTCATTTGCATATTCATAGAACCACATATACTTAATGAGGCTAGGGTGTCGAGTTACATTCAAGATATTTTAAGACATGAATAATTTTTTTCAAGGAAAAATGTTTAAATATGTCATTTTGATGATCAAAGATGAGTTTTAAGGGATAAAATGGTTGACTACAGGGGACTTTAAAAAGCATCTGCTATTTGGATTTGTTTAGCATCCCAACACTTTTTGACCAATGACTTTCCCAACCATTTTTTTGTTAGGAAATTATCTTCTAGTAAAATCTAGATGGCTATAGAAACTTTTCCATTATTAATTAGCAAATTAAATATCTCTTTTTTTTATTAAAGAATAATGGTGCTTTTGATGTGACTTTTTTTGTTTCTCTCTGAATGCAGTCGTCGTCACTATGAGCTGTCATTGTAAAAGAGCTGTGTGAAGATTCTTCAAAATATCTTTTTTGTACCACAGAAGAAAGAAAGTAATATAGGTTAGATCAGAAGGACAGACGCAACTCACCGAACTGAAACTGCTCGTTGTCCATTAGCCGAATGGATGCTGGAGCACATCTCTAGAACAAGAATAAAGAAAAGGAAACATGCTCAGACAGAAACAGATTAATAGACGGAGGCGTATAATGACCCTCTCCTACACTTTTAAACAAATCTACAACATTAATATTGCTCAGACAGTTGTTAGGAAACACCTACAGTACAGCAAAATGATATTCCAATTAAAATATAACCCGATTTTTTTAAAGGCAGCCTTGGGCGAAGAGAAACGGATGGAGGAGCAGTGTAGGGCCTGAACAGCATAATCAATAATTTCATTTTAAGTTTGGATCCCAGTTTGTTTATGGACTAATAAGAGACGGCAACACTGAGATCATCAATAAGGGCTACATCAGCAGCAACACACACACACTAATGAGAAGCCCAGATCTGAGGCCATTAGCTTCACACACACACACACACACACGGCCCGATTCAACATGCACTCTTCAAAATAAAGCTGCTCTCCTGGCATCGGTCTTCACTTGACAGCTAATTTTACACTTAATGCAAATCTACAATAGATTCAGTCAACTAAAATCTAACAGTTTGGAAATAAGAAACAAAAATAAGAACAAATGAATACAACAAAACAAAGATGAAATAAACAGTGCTTTAATGGGTCATCGGATGCAAAATTCACTTTTACATGATGTTTGCATATAAATGTGTCTTTGCAGTGTGTGGACACAACCACCATACAATGAAAAAATCCATTCACTCCTTTTTTAATCATCAGAAAGCCTAAACACTCTCAATCAACAAGACATTTGGATTTTCTGAGCAATATGATGTCATATTGCTTATGCTCCGCCCACGACCGCTGACGGACTGTCCCATATTAGCATATTTCCCGTATTAGCATATTTCCTCCATCGGCCATTTGTATACTGTCCGCCAAGGCATCACTTCAAGGGTGTTTTACACAACCATTGAGGAATTTTAACCAAAGTATTTTAGAAACTTTACATGAAGACCCTAAAGAATCACACCAACTTGTGGAAAATGGGCATCCGATGACCCCTTTAAGTTTGTCAGGTGTAGTATTCAGGTAAGAAATACAGAAATTCAATAAAGTAATCAAATGTAACAATCTTATAACAGTCTTCCTTGTATAGATCCTTATTAAAGCTACTAAAGTTATTCAGTCAAGAGCAGTGAGTGATTTTCTCTTCATCTTTTGTGGTTTGTGTAAAAGGGATAGTTCACCCAAAAATGAAAATAACCCCATGATTTACTCGCCCTCAAGCCATCCTAGGTGTATACGACTTTCTTCTTTCAGACAAATAAAATATGAGTTATATTAAAAATGTCCTGGCTCTTCTGAGCTTTATAATGGCAGTGAATGGAGGATATGATTTTGAAGCCAAAAAAAGTGCATCCATCCATTATTAAAGTGCTCCACACGACCCCATGGGGATAATAAAGGCCTTCTGAAGCGAAGCCATGCGTTTGTGTAAGAAAAATATCCATATTTAAGAGTTTTAAAACTAAAATAACTAGCTTCCGGCAGACGGCCTACGCATCGATTTACGGTGAATGAGTAAACCTTGACCTGACGCACTGACGAACACGAAAGCGCAGAGGTCACAAATTAGAAATCTAAAATGAGAAATTTTAAAGAGAGATGTCGGAGGATTTCGATATGTAATAGAAGAGGAGCTTGAGTTTGTTGCCAAGTCCTATTTGTTAGAAACGCGAGAGACGTCAAAGCTTACGCTACTCCTACATCTCACATCATACATCACGTCGGGGTTACTCTTTTGGCAAAAAGAATCAGAACCAGAAAAAATTTTGAAAAGAATTTTCCTGTAGCTCAAACAGTAGAGCGTTAGCGCTTGCAACGCCATGGTCATGGGTTTGATTCCCAGGGAAAGCAAGAAATTATAAGAATGTGTAAAAATGTGTTCCTTAAAATGCAATGTAAGTCACTTGGGATACAAGCGTCTGCCAAATGCGTAAATGTAAATGTTTTCAACATTGATAATGATGATAAATGTTTCTTGAGCATCAAATCATCATATTAGAATGATTTCTGAAGGATCATGTGACACTGAAGACTGGAGTAATGATGCTGACAATTCAGCTTTAAATCACAGGAATAAATTACATTTTAATATATATTCACATAGAAAAGTTATTTTAAATTGTAATAATATTTCACAATATTACTGTTTTTGTGTCTTTTTAATCAAATAAATGCAGCCTTGGTGAGCATAAGAGACTTCTCTTAAAAACAAAAAAATATATCCGATCCCAAACTTTTGAATGGCAGTATATATATATATATATTAAAACCTAAAAAACTTAACAGTATATCACTAGAAAATGAAGTCAGCCTGCCCACAGCTGGGTTAGTCACATGTAGGCCTGTACTGACCTGTCTGGCCACCTCTCTCAGGCACGCCACACCCTGCTGGAAGTTTGGGAACACCACGGAGCCGTACTTCTGATACTCGGGAACGGGTCGGATCTTCATTGTAACTTCAGTCACCACTCCCAGAGTTCCTAAAGAGCGAGACACATATCCACCATTGGCATGTGTATGGACAGATGGGAGTCACACCAGTATCACACCAGTATCACACCAGTATCACACCAGTATCACACCAGTATCACACCAGTATCACACCAGTATCACACCAGTGACCGTTATCAAATGAGGTTTGATCTGATTCAGTATTACACACAAGGGCTAGAAATGTGTGCAGTTTGTAATGTGCATGATCTGAATAGTCCTTAACACCAACAACAGGATATAACAGTCAGTCTGAGGGTTGCACACACAAACACACACACACACACACGAGAGGAGCCCCTGACTCTCTGCAGGAGATCTGAATGTTCATTTTCACCTGAACGCTCAAGTTTCTTCCACTACAAAAGGAAGCAAAGAGATTTACAGACCGTGTGTTCTGTGACATATAGCAGGTCAGTATCAAACGACACACTGGGGGGAGAGCAGAGTCACCGGGGCCCTGCGCAGCAGGCTTTCTGTCCCGAACCAGCATGACCTCTGACCCCGCGGGGGAAACCCTGCATCTGCTGCTTCTAGACTCATTACCGAAAGCCCAGAGCAAAAGAACATGTATGAGTGCGTAACAGTCCTGTGGAGAGTTTATACGACCCATCATTGAGACCGTATGCTGGATGAAGCTTTATGAGCAGAACATACCTCAGCATCAAAACGCCACTCATCCTCACCCTTCACTCATATTTTCTTCACTAAAATGTAAAAAGTTTGAACAGGACTGTAAAATGCTAAAATAAACACCTGTTGATTTGCTTAAGTGTAATTTTACTTTTAAATATGGCAAAATCTATGGTTTCTGGAAGTAAAAACTATGAATTATCATACAATTTATAGTTATAAACAGTAAAAGTTTAACATCGCATTACATTTTACTGCATAATAATGTAAAATGCATGGCTTTTGGAAGTAAAAACTATGAATTACTGTACAATTTTGCATGAAAAACTGTAAAAGTAAATGGTTTAACATCACATTATGTAATTTAACTGTAAAATCCTGCCAAATTTGAGTTTTTTGGAAGTAAAAACTATGAATTACCATATAATTTACAGTGTAAAAACAGTAAAAGTAAATGGTTTAACATCACATTATGTGCAATTTTACTGTAAGATACTGCCAAATGTTTGGTTTTTGCAAGAAAAATACCAAAATACCAATACATATGATGCTGAAAAACAGTGAAGGTAAATGGTTTAACAGCACATTACATGTAATTTTACCATTAAATACTGTCTAATTTATGTTTTTTAGGAAACTATGAATTGCTATATAATTTACAGTGTAAAAACAGTAAAAGTAAATGGTTTAACATCACATTATGTGTAATTTTACTGTAAGATTCTGCCAAATTTTTGGCTTTTGGAAGTAAAAGCTATGAAATACTGTATAATTTATAGTGAAAACAGTAAAAAAGTAAATGGTTTAACATCACAATATATTTTACTGTATAATAATGTCAAATGTATGGATTTGGAAGCAAAAAAACTATGAAATACTTTATCATTTATGGTTAAAAAACAGTAAAAGTAAACAGTTTAGCATCAATTACTATAAAATACAGTAGGAAAATCTTTAGGAAACTAAGAATTACCATATAAATTATGCTGAAAAACAGTAAAAGTAAATGGTTTAACAGTACATTACATGTAATTTTACTGTAAAATACTGTCTCATTTATGTTTTTTAGGAAACTATGAATTACCATATAATTTCCAGTGCAAAAACAGTAAAAGGACATTCCCAGAAGTAACTGAGTGACGCATCACATTTGATTATATTTCAATTGTTTGTTGTTCATATTTTTGTTTTCAGTAATGTACATAAGGGTGTTTTGTTACAATTTATGTTGTTTAGTTAATATTTATTGCATTATTTTAGTGTAATGTGTCTTATATCACTTAATGAAATATATTTTAAATACACTATCCTGTAATATCTGAAATATTGTCTTTCTTGTATTGTTTCTTTTTTACTGGATTCTGAATTTCTGGCAACAACTGTTTGTTTGTTTTTTACAATAAATTTAACAGGTTATTTTTACAGTGATCATTATAACAAGGATTGTTCCAGGTTAAATACTGTACAACTTCTGTTCCACTACCCCAGTACAGAACAACTGCTCAATAGATTGAATTTAACCCAAAGATGTATTTAACCCAAAATATTCCTTTAAATGTAACAAAAACCCAGTCTACCATCAAACACACACCTCTGACACTAGAATCATGATCGCCGTAAAAACAACAATTCTGTCATCTGAAGTTTAGTGTGTCAAAGGGGAAAAAGTGAAATGTGTCCTTCTTTAGGATCTAAACGTCCCTGACATTACAAAGCCATTAAAGAAGCCAGATGTCCCTCCTAATGGAATCATGAATGTTTAATTAATGCAGATTAAACCTGGGAAACAATCATCCTCCCACAAATAATTCATATGTGGTGTAAAGAGCTTCAGAACATTTAGCTAAATACAATGGTTATGGCCAATTTTCATCACTTCAGGGCTTCATGAATGCCTTTAATGAATTTTTAGAGAGACAAATTAATAATTATATAATTTCCTTTGGATGAGGGGATACTTTTAAACAGAATTGTGATGTGAAAAATATCAAGCACATACTTCTGACCCGTTGCCCTGTCTGAAGAGAGTCTGTAAATATGTGTGAGAAACATTACCACATGAAAACATGAGAAACATCACCACTGTATGTCATACACTGTTAGTTAAACATGTTTCAGTGCCCTCTACTGGCTAACAGGGACTAAATATGGCTTCAGTCTCAAGTTTTATTTGAGGTAAACTCAGAGTTATTTTGCTAAATTATCCATGGTATCATCTATTTTAGATTTATCTGCCTCTAAATGACACATAAAAAAATGAATTATGGTTGGT
>NC_139970.1:10425674-10580674 GCF_963993115.1 Abramis brama
CTGAGGTTCACGCAACACTGTTACCAAAATGTTTGTCTGAATTTTCAGCATCATTACTCCAGTCTTCAGTGTCACATGATCCTTCAGAAATCATTCACTCAATCACCTGTGATACTTTTTTTAGGATTCTGTGATTCCCGTGGATAAAAACAGTATGTGCATATGGCCAAAGACAGTCAAATGTGAGATACACAATGTAATACAGTAGAGAATAGCTTATAAACACAAAAACAGCAGAGATGTGTGTACAGAAGACTAGTGAAAATGACTCTAATCGGCTGGAATGAGAGCGAGATTTAGATTAAAGTGCAGTGATGTCAACATTGTGAACCTCAAACTCGTTCACTGCTGCTAAACTCAGCCCACATATCTGAGCTAAGACCGACAGAGGTCAATGTGTGCGCGTGTGTGTGTGTGTGTGTGAACCACAAACCACAGTAACACAAACGCTGCAAACCATCTCCTCTGACACAGATAATCGTGACTTTCCTCTAGTGAAAAACTGGCACATTTCCAAAAGTGAACAATACAAACACACACACACACAATCACACCTTTGCGTACAGCTCGGGCTTCAGCTGGTGTGTGTTTCAGGCGTTTCTGACTATCAAGCAGGTTTTGTCCCACAGGGTTAAATGCTCTTCAGGAAACCACAGTTGTCTCCGCCCCTCCGCTATCAATCACTCACTGCGCTCATAAACAACCTCACCGCTCAAGACACACTGCCTTTCATGTGCACGACCCCGTGACCCCACGACCCCGACACAGGTCAGCCAACGCCAGAGCCGCAGATGAAGTATGCGGAGAGAGGAGAAAACCAGAGAGAGAGAGAAAGAACAGACAGGTAGAGAGAACAGAGAGAGCTCTGTGTGCGTGTACGTTTAATATACGCACCGTGAATACACACACACGCGTCACACCTGTAAGTGTGCATGTGTTGCTGCAAACACTCACCATCTGAGATGTGTCCAAAGAAACAATGGAGCGAGTCTCCTCATGAGGGCACTCAAGAGCACTGGACACACTCGTGCCACCTGAGAGAGAGAGAGAGAGAGAGAGAGAGAGAGAGAGAGAGAGAGAGAGAGAGAGAGAGAGAGAGATGTGATCAAAGCTGAATTTTCAGCATCATTACTCCAGTCTTCAGTGTCACATGATCCTTCACAAATCATCCTAATATGATGATTTGCTGCTCAAGAAACATTTATGATTATTATCAGTGTTATTATTATTATTATTAGTGATTATTATCAGATTTGCGTGGAAGTCATGATTTCCACAAAACATTTTTTCCAGTATTATTTGACAAACTTATTTTCAGAATTATTTGAAAACCAAAGTACACTTGGTTTACACTTTTCTTTTAAGGTGTCTTTGTTAAACTATAATTCTGTATTTAAGTACTGAGTAATATGAAGTAACTAGGGCCCGGTTTCACAGACAGGGCTTAGACTAAGCCAGGATTAGACCATAGATCAATTAGGACATTTAAGTAATTTTTATAAACATGCTTAGAAAAAAACATTACCGATGTGCATCTTAAAACTAAAAAGGCACTGATATATTTTTAAGATCAGTCAGTGCAAGTTTATTTCAGTGGAAACAGCTCAGACTTGCATTTTAGTCTAGGACTAGTCTTAAGCCCTGTCTGTGAAACCAGGGGTACATGTACTCACTACAGGGTTAGGGTTAATTGCGTGTAATTGTGCATAAGTTGTGAAGGTACTCGCCTCCGTAGGGGATCAAGCAGACGTTGTGTTTACAGGCCAGATCCACGATCTTCTCCACATCACTGTGACAGCCTGATGAAACCAAACACACTTATGACACACACACCACCTCCATATCAGTATACACACATCACACAACCATAACCATAACACACAACCCTTACGCGTAAAGTACCGCTCAAAGGTTCGGGGTCGGAAAGATAAAAAAAAAAAATCAAAAAGTTTTTCTCTTCTCTTAATTTTTTCAGAAAATCATGATACATTTTTTTTCAGGATTATTTGATGAATAGAAAGTTCAAAAGAATGTTAAATATAAATCTTTTGTAACATTCTAAATGTCTTCATATTAGGGCTGAGATATGATTAATCGCATCCAAAATAAAAGTTTGTCTTACATAATGTGTGTGTGTACTGTGTATAATTATTTTGTGTATATAAATACACACACATGCATGTATATATTTATGATTTTTTATTTATTTATATATTAAATATTTATATTTACATACTGTGTATAATTATTTTGTGTATATAAATACACACACATGCATGTATATATTTATGATTTTTTATTTATTTATATATTAAATATTTATATTTACACACACATACATACATACATATATATATATATATATATATATATATATATATATATATATATATATATATATATATATATATATATATATATATATATATATATATGTATATGTATGTATGTATGTATATGTGTATATGTGTATATATATATATATATATATACACACACACACACACATACACATATATATATATATATATATATATATATATATATATATATATATATATACACATATACACATATACATACATACATACATATACATATATATATATATATATATATATATATATATATATATATATATTCAGTATACATAAAAATATTTCATAAATGTATACACGCATGTGTGATTATATCCCGTGGGATCTGATTGGACGGTGGACACAGGTCATTTCAGAGGCAGAGAAAGTGACTTTTCTTCAAGATTATGAAAAGGAGGATTTTCTGAAGGAGACTGCGAGGGTGACCGGACAGCGTGATGATGGGACGGGTGAATTCTCCGAGAGGGAGGACATGATTTGCTGGCCGCTTGGGTTTTCTCCTAATCAAAGCTGGGCCGTTAATCAGAGCTGCTGAATGGGTGCTGTCAGGAATCCACCAATCAGAGAGCAGCCAGAGTCTCACTGGATGGAGAACGCCCCTTTCCCTCTAATGAAAGCAGCTTCTCATGAATATTAATGAGCAAACTGAGGCCGTCACTCACTGGGCCAAACCACCATGTCGGGCACGCGTCCGATCCTCCCCTCACGCAGGGCAAAGATCTCGTGCAGGCAGTGACCTGAGGAGGAGGAGAAACACTGTCACACACATGAACATGAACATGAACGGAAGAGGCATTTATATAGCGCTTTCATATGTACTACTGTACACCTAATATAAAGATCCAGTAACTGAAGTGAAACTCAATCTGAATCTTTTTAGTGATATGAACACATGACTTTATATAGGTAGCATATAGTAAACTAACCTCTCAATAAAATACACTAGTTTGGAGCGAGCATGATTATTTTAAGAAGTTACTACTTTTATTGAGCAAGGATTTATTGCAGTGATCAAATCTTACATTAAAACATTTATAATGTTGCTAAAAACAAATAAATCATGTTTTCCACACAAATATGAAGCAGCACGACTGTTTTCAACATTGATAATAATCATAAATGTTTCTCGAGCATCAAATCATCATATTAGATTGATTTCTGAAGGATCATGTGACTCTGAAGACTGGAGTAATGATGCTGAAAATTCAGCTTTGATCACAGGAATAAATTACACTTTACTATATATTCACATAGAAAACAGTTACTTTAAATGGTTATAATATTTCACTGTATTTTTGATCAAATAAATATAGCTTTAGACTTCTGTACAATGATTAATATATTAAATGATAAAATATTATAGTGTTTTGATTAAATTTAAATAAAAATAAAAAACATTATTCTAATTTATTTTTAATTTATTTTAGCTTCAGCAATTCTATCACAATCGAACAAACTCCCTTTTAGGAAATTTTGTGATAAAAAAAAAAGAATGAATGAATTTATTTCACCCCTAAATCAAAAGAAAACCAAAACTGATTATAGTGTGCATAAATAAAACCAATTTTAGGACCATTATAATTTTTAGCATTATCACATTTTAATAAGAAATGTATATTAAAATAAACCGAATATCTGTTTGAAAAAAATTCCCCACAGTGAAATATGAGGGAATGCTTGACAAAATTCTTATGCATGCTTGGAAAATTGATCAAACTTCTTTCTGCCAAACACAACGTTGTTTACCATGCGCTCGGAAAACCCGGTCCTCTGGGTCATGTGACGCGGACACACCCGCCGCTTTCAGATCCTCCACGAAGGGCTCGTTCAGGTTAGGAGGAGCGACTGCACTTAAGTTCAGAGTGGGCTAGAGGAACACACACATATCGTATTACACACACAATCACACAACACAAGAGTCTGACACACAGCTGTCTGAAACACACTCCACTCACTGTGGCAGGAGATTTATGCTGTAAACTGGCTCCAAACGTGCCCTCAAACCAGTCCTTCAGACTCGGCAGGATCAGCCCACTCAACCGATACCTGAAACCAGCACACACACTTCACGAGCCCATCGCCGGCAAACTGACACTGCACCGTTCCCTAAATCTGCATTTCCCATTCAAGTCTATACAAAACATGTAATATGAGGCTAAATACTCTACTGTTATTTTAGGATTTTTTACACGAATAAAAATCCAGTTATTTTCTTCTATTTGGATTTTTTTCTTTTATGATTTTTGTTCTTAATTAAATTCAATTGTAAACAATTATTAACTCAAAACGATTTAAATAAATCTTTAACACAATCTCTCTAAGCTTATCCTGCCAGATGTGTCCTTGTGTTCAGTTTTCCAGCCACTAGATGGCGTGAGCACATCACACTCAACTAGGAAAAACTGAAGAGACGAAGCTCCTACCGAATATATTTAATACCCAAGTAAAACAATATTATAACAATATTGTATAAAACAAAACAAAAATGATAAAGTTTCCCACAAAAATATTATACAATGATAACCACTAAGTACCAATGATAATTGATCACCAAATCATCATATTAGAATGATTTCTGAATGATCATGTGACACTGAAGACTGGAGTAATGATGAAAACACCTTCTGGAAATAATTCTGAAGATTTTCAGAATCATTTCCAGATTGATTCTGCATGTGCTATTCGACGTCTATGACCGTTTCAATATATACCGGTAGACGTTCTGTGAATGACATTTCTGTGTGAAGGAGGCATATGGCAGTGAGAGCACATCATCTGTGTGTGTGTGTGTGTGTGTGTGATGAAGCAGCGCCGCTCTGTCTGTACAATTACACAGTGTGTGTGTGTGTGTGTGTGTGTGTGTGTGTGTGTGTGTGTGTGTGTGTGTGTGTCCTTGAGACTGTGGTAAACATCTCTGTCCAGACCCGTCTCATGGAAGCCACAACCCTGCGTGAAACTCAAGTGCACTATGGCAATGTTTGGAAAGAACAATGACACGTTTCGAAACACAACAGTGCACAAAATCCACATCGCATAGCTAGACATATCATCTGCACGTCACAATACAGAAAATAATAGTTTAAAAAAGCGATATGCAAATAAATGTGAATTGAACTGGTATACTCTTCTCTGATTGGTCAGATGACCCAGTCTGTTGTGACTGGTCTACTCTGCTCTGATTGGTCAGATGGCCCAGTCTGTTGTGATTGGTCTACTCTGCTCTGATTGGTCAGATGACCCAGTCTGTTGTGACTGGTCTACTCTGCTCTGATTGGTCAGATGGCCCAGTCTGTTGTGATTGGTCTACTCTGCTCTGATTGGTCAGATGACCCAGTCTGTTGTGATTGGTCTACTCTGCTCTGATTGGTCAGATGGCCCAGTCTGTTGTGATTGGTCTACTCTGCTCTGATTGGTCAGATGGCCCAGTCTGTTGTGATTGGTCTACTCTGCTCTGATTGGTCAGATGGCCCAGTCTGTTGTGATTGGTCTACTCTGCTCTGATTGGTCAGATGGCCCAGTCTGTTGTGACTGGTCTACTCTGCTCTGATTGGTCAGATGACCCAGTCTGTTGTGATTGGTCTACTCTGCTCTGATTGGTCAGATGACCCAGTCTGTTGTGATTGGTCTACTCTGCTCTGATTGGTCAGATGACCCAGTCTGTTGTGATTGATCTACTCTGCTCTGATTGGTCAGATGGCCCAGTCTGTTGTGATTGATCTACTCTGCTCTGATTGGTCAGATGACCCAGTCTGTTGTGATTGATCTACTCTGCTCTGATTGGTCAGATGACCCAGTCTGTTGTGATTGATCTACTCTGCTCTGATTGGTCAAATGGCCCAGTCTGTTGTGATTGGTTGACCGCTTGCAGCGCTTGTTGTAAACAAAATGCACTTGATATGCAGAGATACGAACAGTAATGATGGGGTCGGTTTGACCGTATCAATCTCAACAAACTTTAAACTGAATTAACAAAATTAAATACATTAGCAATTAACATCCTGACCATATGCTCTTGTATTCCTCAGCAAAAAGAAAGTCATACAGACATCAAGGTGAGTAAAGGATGACAGAACTGTCTATTTTTGGGATTGTAGCGCACTCAGCTCTGCTTAACATTTATATCATGTTGAAATCCACTCTGAACAATTCTGCATGTTTTCCCCAGAACAGATGAAGGAAATATCTGAGTCTAATGGGTATTTGTTTGGTGCGTCGTACTCACCGTTTGCCTGTGAACTCTGCTTGACCCTTTTTATTAAACAGGAACCTGGAGTCACTGTAACCCCAGCCATTCCACTTCATGACCTCCTGCCTGAAAGAAACAGAGGCCACGAGTTTACACGCTGTTTAACAATGTCACAACGTATATTCAATGACATGCAACCTTTGTCTTGCACGTCTGCAAATATAATATTCAATTATAGTGACCTGCAGACTGCACTTCTGTCTTTATAGTATGATAATGAGAGAGCTCATGAACAAATGATAGTGTTACTATGAAAGTCCTGAAGGTCACAGCATTCACTTCTGCTCAGAGTAAAGAGAGCTTCGGATAAGAAACACTTTAAATAAGAGTCAACAGAATATAGAGTCATATATTTCCTGCTGTATTTATCTAGTCACTGCATGAAAGGATGCCAAAAACAGCACTGTTTTATGTGCACTAAGCAAAATCTGCTGTTTGGCAAGTTTAAATGTATTAGTTTATTAGCCATAAACTTAAATAAAAAATAAAAAAAAAATTTTTTATTTATATATATATATATATAATTTTTTTTTTTTTTTTTTTAATGTTTAAATGTTTTTTTAATGTTTTATATATATATATATATATATATATATATATATATATATATATATATATATATATATATATATATATATATATATATATATATATATATATATATATTTTTTTTTTTTTTTTTTTTTTTTTTTACATGCCTGTATGGTCAGAATTTATTGTACAATATTTCTAAATAATAATAAATTGTTAATGTTGAGTGTAAAATTGTAGTTTAACAAAATATTGCAATGATTTTCTTTATTAAATTATGTCAATGTTTTCTCACTCAATGTATTTGTGTTTTTACAATGGGGGGGATTTTGTTTTTACATACAGCACAAGGAGGCTTCAAGGAGGGAGGGTCGAGCTAGCCTCTGTTTTGTTTGACAATACTTTGAACGTCAACAAGAAGTGACGTCACCCAGCATCGCTTAGAGCACCTTGAAGTTTGTCAGGTGGGTCTAACAGTATCAGGTAAGTATTACCTGTAATCACCTGTAATTAACAAAGTAATCAAATGTAAAATAACACCATATAGTCTTAATTGTATAAATTAAATATAGATGAATGCTTACAATTAAAGTTACAAAAGTTTGATTTGACAAAAGTTTGACAAAAGTGATTTTCTCTTTGTCTTTTGTCGTTTGATTAACATTAATGACACAGACGACAGCAGATTATGAGGCTGCTGTCGCTTTAAGAGTGAATGCACAGATCCAATATACTGATACACATGTATCTGCTTTCCCAACTCGCTTAAGACATAGACATAACCACTGTGTTTAGGTGAATACTCGCCAAGATGGGCATTTAGACATCATTTAGTGTGTATTTGGCCAGTTAAGCAAAAAAAACCTAAATTTGGCACTCGTGATCTGTTTGAGAGGCGGCTTTATGTGTGCGCACTTCAACTACATTATGGTTTGAAACATCCCCCCACGTCACATTCTCCTTAAGTTAAGAAACCTCTTAGTTATAGTTGTGAGGATATCATCACTAAGGGTTTTCTTAACCCGAGGGCCTTCTTGCTCAGAAAAATAACCGCACACCTCTCCTGTCTTTTCTCGAACCATAAGCATGATCAATAGTAATTGTAAAGATTGCCTTAGAAAACAGCACTAACTAAAGCACACGTTCCTTCCTCCAGGATTGAGCACAGCTGTGATCTCTAGAGCGGTGAGCCTGCTGCGAGACTCACACTAAACACACGCTGTTCGTGCGCACAAGCATGAGTGGCTGACCAGAGGAGGGAACCTTCTGGATCTTCTGACAAACAGCCCCTCAAACTCTCAATACAGACACTGAACACTTCTCTCCAGCAAAGCAGACAAAAATGACAGACAGACCTGACAAGAAGACAGAAACAGAGACGTTATCTGAATCAGCTGAAGTAGAATCGTTTCACTCAAATACCATGGGGGGAAACTGCCATATGTACCGCCATACAGATCATTTGCTGTCATCTCATAATTTTTTGATAATTTGGGTAATTTTGTTGCAATAACTTACGTTCAGCACAGAGAGATTTTATTTGAATCGTTTGACTACACTTACAAAAAAAGACAAGTAAACAGTCAGTAATAAAATAAGAGCAAATAAAAGATAAGATAAGATAAAATAAAGAAAGAGCACAAATAAATACAATGGAATAAAGAGACAAATGAAATAAACACGACTAGTTTTTCAGGTGGGTCTAATGGTAGAAATTTTACAGAAAGGAAAGCAGTCAAATGTAAAATAACACTGGATAATCTTCACTGTAAAAATTAAATACAGATTAATGCTTACAATTAGAGTTACAGCAGCAGGTTTATGAGGCTGCTGTCACTTTAAGAGCTTAAGCACGGATCCAATATACTGATACACAACATGCTTTTCCTCTCAACTATTTATGTTCCAAAACTGACTGTATTTACCAGAATACTTGGCAAGATGGCATTTTGACATAATTTTGTGTGTATTCGACAGTTTAAGTGCAATTAGCCATGAATAAAAGTCAGTTTGGGCATCGCAAGCTGTTTGAGAGGCGGCTTTATGTGCGCGGCACTTTTGTTGTGAGTGCGAAACCTGTGATAATGGCTAAAATGATGTGCGATACAGGCACTATTCAACTGGAGCAAAGAGTGACAGGAGGAGGGTGTGTGTCAATTCACCGTCGGAGAGAAGAAAGAGAGTGAGAACGCAGAGCTGGTATCGGTGTATCTATACTGCTGAAAATGAGTACTGGAACCGTTTCAGATATTTCAGTATCGATACATATCGAAATATCGAGATTTGTTGTCAACACTAGCGGAGTCTAATAATAGACACTAACAAACCCTAAATATACCCTCAATGACCCACAAAAACATTCAGCCTATGTATTTTCACTCCTGCAGACATAGTTATACAGAACCAGTCTCATTTTATAAATTACACAGGAAAAATAATTTTAGGGATTTTTCAGGCATATTGAAATTGAACTAAAAGACGAGCTGGATTGATTCATTATAATGCACTAAGACAAAAGCTCTCAAACAAAGCAACTTTCTTTGAATATGACAGACTTGGCTTGAATGAAATTCTGCTGCAGTAGTTAGCCTGTTAGCAAATGGGACCAAAAATGTAAAAACCAAATAAACTATGTGATCTTTCTAGATGAAGGCTACATTTGAGTAACTGTTCATCTGGCACACACTACCAAGAGGAAATACTGTAAAACCCTGCAGTATAATGACTGGCATGATAAGATACAAGAATGCTGAAAAGCAAAGCTTTCTACTACTGGAAGTTCAACAAACTCTACAGCTACCATTTCTCTTTGACAACGAACATTCAAACACATCCAGAAATGCCAGCAGTATCTTATCAAGGAACTGCACTGGATATACAGAGCTTTGGGATAAAAGTGAGGCCTATTGTTCCTAAGTGTTTCTTTCCACACGTCTGGGAATGTCGTACATATGTTGACCAGGAGAAGTAAAGTTAGGGCCTGTCCCAATACACACACTTGCAGTCTAGGCCTCTTGAGAGTGTGTGTATGCAACGACAGGAATGTGCAAGTCTGACCCAGGTCTGAAAGATGCCAAAGCTAAATCCATCTCTAATACGACTTCAGAGAGTTTCCATTACCCTTCAAATTACACAAATTGAAATTGCGAATTGAAAATACACATTGAAAATGGAAACACACCAATTTCGCAAAAACTCCCCTGTATCGCAAACAAGTTTTTACGCTCGCATGAGGTGTTTTTCAGGCCTTCAATCCTTCGATTAAAAATAATATCTAGTGCAGTGGCTGGGATATATACCAACAATGTTTGTCATGATTTTTGGAATGACTTATCACGAGAGGAAAAACAGTAACGTTTTAGTCGCATAAATCGGTTAATGGAAACACCATAATTTCGTAATCGACATTTAGGAAATATCACAAAAGTTTTGCACAAATCTGTAAAGGAGATGTGGCTACTGATATTTGAGGGCTAAAGGCCCCGATATATAGCCTGACAAGTCAGACCCACATCAAGATGTTGGGTCTGGGAACACACCATTGGCAGGACTCAATCCGAGGGCCGGGATAAACGGTAGTCTTTCATATTCCCTCTGCACGCAATAGCACAGCGCTACAACCAACCAGACCGTTCTCCCACCAGCGGAGCTAGTGGATAGATTAAACTATTGCTGTATCCGGTCGGAAAAACTCCGAACACATCTTCCTTTTTTAAGGTCTAAGTGCCGTTCTTTGTTCTTTTCTCAAAGAAAATCTTGACTCCAAGTCTTTCAGAGTCGCGGCCAAAGCCGATTCGAGACCGCTGTTCGCCAGCAGCAGCAGCCATCTTTGTTTTCAAGTAGCAGGGAACCGTCGCAACTCTGCCGTCATTATGTTAAGCCCCGCCCACCGACTCTATACACGATGTGATTGGCCTGACTAGAGTTTGGTTTTTCCAGCTCACAAGCAAACGGAGAGTTGCTAGACGACACTGAGTGCAAAATAAAATTTGCTGCCACTAGGGTGCGTCTATATTTCTAGGCTACCCGATACACAGAGTTCCACACAAACTCTGGTGCGGTTCGACTGAAATATGAACGCAACACGGACCAAAGAAACATCTACAAAAAACAAAAACAGGACGTGATGTCACAAGATGCGACTCTTAAAGGACAGAATGCTTAAGCATACCCGGTTCACACCAAGACACCAACATTTGAAGTTTATTTTAAAGTGCAAGTACTGTAAATAAAGCACTGTAAAAACAACATGCTGTAAGTGTGTCCCATCGAGTAATCAAAAGTCCGACACACACACACTTGTGTTCCTTCATGCCCACTTTAACACTTGGGCCAAATACAGGAAATAGGTCATGTAGGTAGAGAAGTGTTCCAGCGCAAAGACCACAACTGTGGTTCATACGGAGAAGCTCAGTCAGAGAAAACATTTGTGATTTGTACTAGAAGTGGCCAAACTGCCTGAGAAAACAGCATGACACCGACAGCACGGCCAAAAACAATCTACATACTAAAATCTTTCAGCTGTGTCTCAGTAGGTCAAAGGTTTCTTCACCTCGTGTCCCGCACTAGATGGCAGCAAAGTCCCGTTAGCGAACACAAAGTCAGGCCACCCCGGCCCTCACCCAATCACAGCACAGCTTTGCCATGATAACTTTTGACAGACAAAATTCAACTCGTGGGGAGATCACCTCATATTTACATTCACAGGGACCAATGATCTATCCACTAACTTACAAGAGGACAGTGATAACGGCTGTCAAGGATATAACAACCTTAGAGAAAGAAAGCAAAAAATCAAATCACAGCAGCGCTCTAGAAAGATAATTAGTCTATATAATGAGTCCACACGAGTTTAATGGATGCCATAAAGAGCTTCAGGCCAGAGCTGTTGAGAGGCAGAACACACAGAAATAACCAACGCCCTTTTTGTTTACAGAAGCATCATCATCATCATCACTTGCAAGGAAAGCACATGCCTGAACACTCAGGAAACAAGGAGATATCAATCTTTACAGACTCAAGGACTCACAAACCTAGACCTTCAGCACACAGCGACCTCCAGAATAAAGAAAAAAACTTAAAGAACACTATATAATAGCTTTCATTAATGGGATAGTTGAACACAAAAGAAGATATTTTGAAGAATGTCGGTTACAAAACAGTTGACGGCATGCATTGAGTTACATGGTAGGAAAAAAATACTATGTAAGTCAATGGGTGCCGTCAACTGTTTTGTAACCGAAATTCTTCAAAATATCTTCTTTAGTGTTCAACAGAAGAAAGAATCTCTTACAGGTTTGGAACAACATGAGGGTGAGTAAATGATGACAGAATCTTCATTTTTGGGTGAACTATCCCTTTAAGCACATACATTTTAAATGGATGACTTAAGTCATTTAAGAGTTGGAAATCAGTTAGAAAGATCACCATGTATTCTCCACAGATCCTCTGAACACTCTCAGGGACCCTTGAACAACTCAGAAGCTATAAAGAGAGACCGATAGAGTTCACACAACTGTAAAACCTTCATCTACTTATACCCTCATGTTGCACAACTTTTTTTTTTTACTATACAGAAGATCACAGGCAATGAAAGTGGCTGTCAAGCCCCCCAAAAAGCACCATATGGCTCGGTCCACATGACTCGTGCAACATATTACAATTATCTAATAGCTTTGCGTGAGGAACAGACCCAAATTTAACTGCAAATGCCCTGGTTCTTAAATCTCGTTTCCTTGAGGCTGAGTAGATGACGACAGGAATCATTTTTAGGTGACCTATAGCTTTAAGGGCTGAAGCGAGTTTATAATGGAGGAACCAGCAGTCCTGTGACAGGCAACGGTTTGCTCGCTGCGCGTGTAACCCCTGCGATATGTGCAATGACCACAATGATTATGAAAACAAAAAAGAAAGAAAACTGAACATGTCCAGGTCTCGCGCGCCGCCGCACCCTCCTCCTCCTCCGGGATATGAATGGACACTTTGTTTCACTCCAGCTTTCACACACTGATACAATACAACGCCCGCTGCTGGGTCCCTTCACGCGACTGCTCTTTCTTTACATGCAGCGCTTATTTATGTATGTGAACGGTGTGTGTGTGAGGAGCTGGACCCCACCGCACACATATACTGTACCTCCTCTTCGGCACCGGTGTCAGGCTGCTCGGGTCGGATCGCGACGCCTCGGCTTTGCACTCCTGCGCCGCGACGCTCGTGTTTCCATCTTCTGTGCGTTTCTGCAGATGTCCTGCGATGATTCGGAGTCTCTGCTGTGCGTTGCTGCTGTTTGACGCCATGCTGCTTCCGCGTTTGCTGTCAGAGGTCAGCGCGCGGCTGATGATGGAGGGATGAGGTGGAGATTACTCACTGACGCGTCCCGTCATGCACCGCGCTCCGCCTCCCTCCGAGCTGATCTTCCCTGGCACTATACTTAAAGGGAACCTGTTACGCAAAATTATGTTTGAACATCAATGTGTGTCGGCAGTGTGTGTACACAACCACACTATAATGGTGAAAATCCACCCACTGCTTTTTTAATCCCCATAATAAATCACAAACAGTCTCAAAATAAGCCTCAAGTTGTTATGCAATGTGACGTCACATTGGGACATTTAATTTAATATTCAACAATATTATTGATCTGCATGCATTGACACCATTATATGAGAACTGAACTGAGCTGGACAATCATGGTTGTCTCCAGAGCAGCCATATATATATATATAAATTAACTAAATTAATAACTTTTTTATAACAAAAATGAAACATCACTCAGCTTACTTAAGCTGGACTGTGACGCTATTTTCTTCTGGAAACAAACTTTGTTGCATTATTTTCCAGTTATCTCTGTAAAGCTGCTTTGAAACAATCTGTATTGTAAAAAGCGCTATAAAAATAAAGGTGACTTGACTAGACATTAGAACAGCTAGGCCCCGCCCACAACTGCTGACAGTCTCTGCCCAATTAGCTTAGCTCCTCCCCTCAGTGAGCTGCACACAGCCCGCCATGTTTATCTCCTCGCCAGAGCATTTAACAGCTGCATTCAAGTAAGAAATATATTCTTATTAAAGCTACTAAAGTTATTCAGGAAAGAGCAGTGAGTGTTTATCTGTTTTTCTTTGTTGTTTGATTCATATTTACAGTATATATAGCTGTAGGTACAGTATATTATGCTCCTGTCGCATTAATACAGATCTAATATACACATGTGATTTCTTTACTTGCTGTTTATGTTCACAGACATAACTGACTATGAACTTTGTGTGTTTTTGACAGTTTAAGCGCAATAAGACGTGAAGGAGAACTTTTGCTTCAACTCAAAAATGGGCATTTACAACATGGTTTAATGAATTATCTGTGGGGTTTTTTGAGCTGAAACTTCACAGACACATTCTGGGGACACCAGAGACTTATATTACATCTTGTAAAAAGGGCCATAATAGGTCCCCTTTAAATCATGGAAATTTGATTTATTAAATATCACTTTTTCACTGTCTTATCTCTTAGAATAAAATATTTTTTCTCTCAAAAACCTACATTTGGCAGCATTTAAGTTTAAATCTTTGAACTGTGAATCTATTTACTGTAAGTTTTGTTGTTTTCATACAGTTGGTTCTCACATGTTGAGATAGCTAATATAACTTCTAAAATTATACAATAATAATACTACGTCAAAATTATAAAATAACATAAACTGAGTCCTCTTAGTTCCAGATCTGAACAACATTGACAATAATCAGAAATATTGATTTATTTGAAGTCAATATTCCTTTAATTCCCAAAAAAGTAGCCTACTTTATATATTTAGTGCCTGCATGTTTCATATGGTTCTAGTACAAAATTACACTAAACAGAACTAAATTTGTTTTACTTTGCTTGTAACAAAAACAAACCCACTTTGCCATATTTTTTTGTGTTCCATAAAGACTCATGCTTTGAAAATGCAGGTGTAAAAACCCATAAATCATCAAACCATTTCAGCATTCTTCACATACTGTACACTCTTGGCTTTAAAGTCCCCCTGTGGTGAAAATCCAGCTTTTAATGTTGTTTAAATGTCTATGTGGTGTTTTTAATATGCTTTAAGACAAACCATGTGTAAATTCATAAGTCGACACCATTGCTGAGTATTTTCTCCTTAAAACTGCAGTGAACCAAAGACAGTCTCAAAAACACGCTTTGAAATCGCTGGTAACCAATCAGATCAACGTGTGATCGTCAACGAGTGGATCTCTGAGCTGAGTGAGTGAGTGGAGGCGGGGCTCATTTGCATATTCATAGAACCACCTTTACTAAATGAGGCAAGAGTTACATTCAAGCTATTTTAAGACATGGACATTTTTTCAAGGAAAGAAAACGTTTAAATATGTAATTTTGGATAAAATAATTGACTACAGGGGGGCTTTAAATAAAACCTTTACCCCCGGTTTCACAGACAAGGCTTATGCCTAGTCCCAGACTAAAATGCATGTTTGAGCTATTTTTACTGAAAGCCACTTGCACTGACAGATCTTAAAATATATCAGTGCCATTGTTTCGTCCCAAGATTCAAGATTAGAAGTGTGCCACTTCATTTCTGTCTATGCGTGTTCTGTGTTGTTTCTGATTTTGATGATGAATTTTGTCTATTTTCTATGCGGGGTCTCCAGGGACCCCAGAGACCAGGAGTGTGACTATTTTTTTTTTCACACTAACATAAAAACATATAATTACAATTTTTTTTTTTTTTTTTGATCTAGAGAGGGTTGAGAGCCGTACAATGTTTCATGCCATCTGGACAAAGAGATCATTTAAAAAAATTCAGCAAGTCATTTGTGGGTTAAAAAGACCCAGAACACCATAGGGTTAAATCATTTTAAAAACACCACATAGACATATAAACATTAAAAGCTGGATTTTCACCACACAGGGGACTTTAAATAACATTATAAATGATCAGAAATTGACTTGATAACATTACATTATTGAGCTACTACACTTACTGATGTATATACAGTGCAATGCATAAGTTAATACACCCATGCTAAAGTTGACTAAAAAGAGGAATAAAAAATCATATTTTGGAAATTGAACTTAATGCCTTAATTTAAAAAATTAGGAAAAATCCAACCTTTAAGGACACCAATTTTCTTTGTGAATGAATAATGTATCGTAAATAAATAAATGTTCTTCCTTAAAATACATGGTGCATAAGTGAGTACACCCCTATGTTAAATTCCCATAGAGGCAGGCAGATTTTTATTTTTAAGTATTTTAAAAAAAATTTTTTTAGGATACTATGCATCCTGATAAAGTTCCCTTGGCCTTTGGAATTAAAATAGCCCCACATCATCACATAGCCTTCACCATACCTAGAGATTGGCATGGGGTACTTTCCATAAGATCATCTCTCAATGCAAATCAAACTAGCTTTTAGGCTAACTGAAATAAAATCATGCCAATCTCTAGGTATGGTGAAGGCTATGTGATGATGTGGGGCTATTTTAATTCCAAAGGCCAAGGGAACTTTATCAGGATGCATAGTATCCTAAAACATTTTTTTTAAAAATACTTAAAAATAAAAATCTGCCTGCCTCTATGGGAATTTAACATAGGGGTGTACTCACTTATGCACCATGTATTTTAAGGAAGAACATTTATTTATTTACGATACATTATTCATTCACAAAGAAAATTGGTGTCCTTAAAGGTTGGATTTTTCCTAATTTTTTAAATTAAGGCATTAAGTTCAATTTCCAAAATATGATTTTTTATTCCTCTTTTTAGTCAACTTTAGCATGGGTGTATTCACTTATGCATTGCACTGTATATATATATATGTGTGTGTGTGTGTGTGTTAGTCTGTCAGTGTGTTTGTAAATGATTATTCTGAATATGTTAAGCACTCTTGATGGGTTAAATGGTGCAGTTTCAATCTTTATGTGCTTGACTAATTAATAACAGATGTACTTTAAAATACACTTCAACAAAACCTCTCACATTTATTTCCCAGATGCATACTTTGCATATTGCATACTAGTATTTCAGACACATGGAACAGTTTTTCCGCTTGGAAATCTGTTTCGTCAGTGCCAATAAAGAGTTTTCTCTGTCTTAAGAGCAGATGACCCTCAAGAGTCACGTGACCGTGAGACATGCGCTCGTCTGATGATGTCATCACAAACCTCTAAGCTTCTCTGCACCGCCTTGTAAATATGGGATACATTGCTTTTACAACAATGGAAAAAGCCACATTTTTTTGTGTTTCCTGAGGTTATGGAATGGAATGTTTAATTGGAAAGTGGTGTGTTACTGTGCAACGGTTATTTTTAGATATTTAGCAATTGCGGTATAGCCTCCGCTATGCTAGTTGAACACTTGGAGAAAACATTCTGGGAAAAGATCATATAAATAACACAATCAATATAACACCTACATACACATATCTGTGATTCCCAAACTCAAAGGATGTTCATCAGCAGTTGGAAATAAAGGCATGAGCATGTTGAAATGATGATGATGATGATGATGATAATAATGATGTGATTTATTTGTGCGTGTTGTTTGAAGGACACAGGCTGTGCAGTGTAACGCTGGTACAGCTTCATCCAGATGGAATGATTGTTTCCTCCAGGCCTGAGCTTTAAACTCCCAAAACAAAGTTCTGTAATGCACTGACTGCGAACAATTAAGAGTCGGAGTGTATCACAGAACTTTACTTGGAAAGCCACAGCGCTGCTCGCCGATTCTCCTCCGCTCAGGGAAACTCTTCTGTACGAGAGAAACACACACGTTACATTTCTCATCCGCAGCATCACAAATCTATTCATTTATACACTGTCAAAAAGAAATTATGCGATCATCAATAAGTCATGGCAACATAAGTTTTTTCGATTAAGTTATGAATTTTTGTATCCATCTCGCTCTCATATATATATATATATATAGCCTTAACAAATTATATAAAAACATAAATATATTTATTTATTAGTGATGTTGAATTGATTAATTACTTCTAACATAAAAGTTGTTTACACATACATATATACACATATACATATACACACACACATATATATGTGTATATGTGTATATATGTATGTGTGTGTATATATATATATATATATATATGTATGTGTGTGTGTATATATATATATATATATATATATATATATATATAACGTAAACAAAAACTTGTTTGTTAGATATGATTCATCGATTTGACAGCACTAATATATATATATATATATATATATATATATATATATGCTAATAACTAAATATATAAATTAGCTGAACAGACCATTTGATTTGGCATACTTAAAATTTTAAGGCAACAAGTGAACTGAAGTTGAAGTAGGTGGCAATTTTTAACAGTGTATGGTAACAGTTATAATACTTATCAGAATGAAAGATGATTGACAGGTGAGACTGATCAAAGCATCTCTGAGCTGGAGCTGAAAGTGAGGAACTCCTCGAGCTCAGTAATGGCTATTAGAAGAATGTAAATGATGGATAAGACGCATAAACGTGGACTCATTCACACATGCACATAATCACATCATGAATGATGAACACATATGGCGGCCTACGGTGCACATGCAGAAAAAGAGCTACGTGCGCGATTCCATGCAAATTAAGTGCATGCAACAAAAAAAGACGAAGCGCAGAAGAATAAAATGAAACGTGTCACAAAAATCCGATTTAAATATTGAATGCGCTCTTCCACTCTGTCTATTTGCACAGTTAACAACTGGGGCAGCCGAGAACAGCTGACGTGTCGAAAACTGTGGAGCCGTGCATTACTTTATCAAGATCAAGTCTGTCATCCCGGAGTATATCTAAGCTTAACACACAAATATCATTTCACAAACTAAAAGAGAAGTCACAATGTGAGGAAAGGGGAAACTGAGGATGCCATATGTCATGCATGTGCACGTAACATCACGCAGACATTTAAGTAGTAGTTTACTTTCCACAGGAAAACTTCCAGTCAAGTTACTTTAATGCTTCACTGGGTGAATATCTCAATGAGTGTCGATGTGACAGGGTTTTAGAAGCACACGCGCACAGTCTGTGAGTGAATGCACACTTCCAGAGAGAGGAAAAGAGGAAAAGAACAACATACCTGCTGCAACTCACAGCACGAGCCAGTCGACGCTGGATAAAGTGTGTTTGGAGAAGAAGCTCTGCTGAAACACGGTCTCTGTCAGGAGAAGAATAAGAAGAAGCCCTGGCCTGGAGGATTGAGCAGATGAAGCTCGTGCAACTGTTGATGAAGCGCGTCCGCGTCCGTGCAGCAGCTGGAAGAATGTCGACGTGGAGCTGCCAATCGTGCGCGCGCAAACACGCACGCGCTTCGGGGGGAGAAAAAAGACGTTTTGCTGGTTTCAGGCACTGGGGTACTAGTACTAGTGCACTGGTTAGTAAGCTCTGTTAGTTAGTGCTGGAGATTCAGTGAGGTTCATAAGATACGTGTCAGCGCCTGGGATAGATAGATAGATAGATAGATAGATAGATAGATAGATAGATAGATAGATAGATAGATAGATAGATAGATAGATAGATAGATAGATAGATTAAAGTTGCACTTAAACTTTTTCTTTCCTTTTTACAATGCTTTCATCATTTCTTTCTGTTACTTGTCAAATGCCTGTTATTTTGTTTTACTCTTCTCACAGGCCTAGACTTTCAACTAACCTCAAAATCAAATAACCTTAAAATAATAACTATAAAACGTTCAATATTTGTTTTGTAAAAATGATTTCCAATTCACAATTTTAACAATTTCGCCCCGAATAGTTACAGATGAAATGTGAGGCATGAAGAAAACAAAGGGAAAATTTATTTAAAGGTAGTGTAGGCGATTTTCGGAGAGGCTAGCGATAGCGAGTTAGCTTTGAAAACATGAGATCCCTCCCTCTCTTCAGTGCGTCTACTAGACGGCGTTAAACTACCTCATGTCTCGAAGCACATAACATCACAATAATAATGAACATAAACAACTTTAAGAGCTCTTGTACCACCTGACTGCTGCAGATTCATTTAATTCGACTCACGAACCGCTCCGAGTTTAACGTCACAGGTTTCCATCTCTTCCAGATTACAGTAGTTATGGTGAACGCAGCATAAGCTGGTGGTTTTGGTTCAGGAGGAACTTTAGCTGCTGTTCGGTGACTGACATCTGTCTAACTCTGCACAGCATGAAGCGCTCTGATGACGTGAGTTGTCTGTGTGAACAGGTGTGGAAATACATACGCTGACAGACAGATAGGATATATCATTGCATTCGGTCTGAATGCAATGATTGGACAAACATATTATGGTCCTATGCCTTCTACAGAAAATATACATATAAATATAGACCACTTAAAAGCACACAATGCAAGATATTTGGATAAAAATATCTAAAAACCACTAGAACAATGTTATATATTTTGTTGACTTGTGTACTTACATTATCCTAAATGTTTGCACAGAGAAATAAGCAGTTTTAACCAGGACACGGACCGTCGCCTATCAGTGACATCATATCCGCGTTACCCTTGATTTTTATTTTGTAGAAACCATGGAAACACCAAAGATGCTTTAACATATTATGTGTTTTATTAGACAGGTAAGCAACTGTTTGGATACATTAATCGACAGAAAACTAATAATTGTTATATATAACAATTTACCATGCGAGTACCATGTTTTACCATGTTTAATATCGATCTAGCTCACTGCAGTGTGCAACAAGTGTCTCATATTATAACAACTTTCATCACACTCAAATGTGTCTAACATGATAAAACAGCGCTGCGTTTCCCTGCATACGCATGACAGGAAGCCTATAATAAAAGCTTCTCTGCTCGTGTGTCGCGCTCGTCTCTCATTAGCAATCGCTCCAGCGGCTCGTTCCGCTATAATGGCTTTCGTAACGTTAATAAATATTTAATACATTACCTCTCATCCATGAATATGATTTCTGACGTATTCTCCTCCGGCTGTAGAGGTGAAGACAACAACTCCCATGATTCCGCCAAATCAAGGCGTCATCAGGCTACGCCTTTGTTTTGAAAAAGCAATTTTGATTTGAATAAGCGACCTCTAGTGGCAAAAAGTTACATATTGTGCCTTTAACTTAGTGATTGCTATCAGGATGTGAAGAGACTTTCAACCAGCATAACAACAATGTTTCTGGAACAAATCACCTACCCTGCCTTTAACTATAGTTAAAGTAGTTTAAAAATAATAATTTTAAACAAAACTTTCAGAAAAATATGGTAGACAACTATTGGACATTTTTAGTTTGTTATTATTATTGTTAGTAAATCACATGAACTAGTGAAAGTTTACTTTTTAAAAGTCCCGAGGGCCAAAAGTGCCCATATAGTTGATGAAACAGCCTTTATACACATAGTACACTTTGCACTCAGTTGACAGTTTGACTGAAGTGTCACGTTGTGGGTTGATCTTTTAACAAGAGTAATTTTGTCAGGTGATCATTTCAAACCTTTAAACACCCCATGCATCAGTGCAGTCAGATCATTCACACACAGGCCAAATCGGTCATCCATTTGTTTAACCCAAGCAACATTTCAACGCTAGTTTAGTTAAAAGTTGTATAATTATAAACTCTTAAATGGTTTAAAAGGTTGAAGATTAATTACACCGTGGAAAAAGGCTCAGCTGACATTAAAAGCTTAAGGGCGAACAGCAGGTGGCGCTATCAGACAGACAGATAGACATGCAGGTCACGAGAGTTCGTACTAGTGTGTTCAAATCATGGGCTTTATTGCGTCTTTTGATTGTACGTGTTGGTTCGCCCAGAGAAAGTACATGCAGGTGCTACAATCTGCTCCATCAAGATCACGTGTCTTTCTCTGTACCCAGAGAGAGCCTACAATTTTTGGTTCCTGCAACATTCCTGAGGGAGTTGTTACAAAAGTTGATTAACCCTATTGTTTTTTTATATAAATAAAATAAATGGCAACATATTTGAACATATGTAGCCTAATAAACCCCAAATATTAAGATACATTTCAAATAAATATGTAGAATACTTATGTTAAAGTGTTATCAAAGTTTTTAAAGATAGAGAAGTCTATAGAGAACTCTATAGAGTTATAGTTAAAATAAAGGTTCAGTTCACATTCAGAAGGTTTACAGCATATAAAAGGTAAAAGGGGGCGTAGACCGCAGCGTATCAGCAAGCGCTTCCTATTGGTCAGCGTGGTTTATGGGCGGAGCCATCGAATGACTGGGGCTTTCCGTGAATTTTCATAACTCCTCAGTCAGACAGCAGCGTTTCCTTCACAAGTGCATTGACAATCGGACGTATTTATTTTCAAGCCATATTTTATTTCGCTGTGAAGGATTACAAACAAATAAATCACTTCAGGAGTTACGGCGGACGAGGAGAGATCCTCTCAGACATGATGGAGATCGAAATGCCTAAAATGCACCAAAGCCAACAGGTAAATGATATTTAACTACAATAACTAATAGCGTTACAAATGTTACAACAATGTTATAGTAGCCTGTTTTAATAGTATGAAAATAATACTAAAATTATTAATTGTAATTTCACTATGATGTTACATCATGTTGCCCTTTGAACCTGTTATGTGATGTATTTATTGCTCTTGTCACATTTGTGTTACCAGCGCGTTACACTCTCACTTCCATGCGACTTTTTAATAGCCTTGCGTGTTTTAAAGTTTCAATATGAGATTAATCGAGGCTATTTTGTTCATTTCCATAACTCATGACATGGTGGAATAGTTGAAACGTCATTTATATATCTATATATATAGTCCGTGTTAGAGAAGGCGTTTCCTCATTCCCGTTTCTAATCTTTTCACCCAGAATTCTGCATAGTCATTGAACTCGAACGAAAGGAAGGAATACATATTAAAAATGTATGTGTGCTGAATGTATATTGATGTGAGGCGAATCTGGCACTCGATTAAACTTGTGTCATGAGATGTGCGTCGTCGCGCTGTGATGTTTGTGCGTGTGATCCAGACGCGTCTGCGCGCTCGCGTTCTGCGCATGCGCGCTTACCGGCGCCTTGCACAATAGCAGGCGGACCCAATCTGGAATGTGTCTGTTTATTTTATCCTTGTGTCCTGACGTAAAGAAGTGATCCTCAGCTTTAAGACATTAATCTCTCTCACAGCTACTGTCATTCTTTATACCTAACTGAAAAAAAAAAAAAAAAAAAGTTTTTATAGAGTTTTGGTAGCACTTAGCATGTATAAAAAAAAAAAACCTGCCACTGACAAACATTACATAATGCTGAATAGACCAGTAGTGTTTTTAGTGAATGCATGAAACTATAGGCTATGAATAAAGGTTTCATGAGCTCTTTTTATACTGACATCCATCATAACAAGTCAAATAGGGAAATACTATACAAGCAAAACACCATCATTACAACACACACAACAATAAAATAATGCAATAAATATTCATTTAACAACCTAAGATGGAACATAAACCCTAATGTACATTACTGATAGCAAAACAATTAAAGAGAAACTATTTAAGTTTTAAAATAAAAAAACATAAAATGTGATCTGCTACATGGAGAAATGTGCTTTTACTGTGAATTATTTGTTATTTTTTTTACTTTAGGTGTTTACTGTAGCATTCTACAGTCTTTTACAGGTACAATTATTTTTTCCAGTGTAAAACTGGATAAAACAGGGCCTAACATTCTTACAAATTATTTTTCATAAACAAACACTTGACATTCAGAAAATTGATTGCTAATCACAGAAGGTCAATCTTTATTTGAGCCATTTTATTTTCTCTTGATTTTTTTCTTTCTCTTGCAGTTATTTGCAAACCGGTAAATATGAACAAACACTGAATAAAACATTCAGATTAAACAGACAACATTTATGAAACACAAACACAGACACACACACACATATTTTTGGGTGAACTATCCCTTTAAGTTGTCATTTAGTAGGAGCTTGTTGTTTATAAGCTTATATCCTATGTAAATTTACAGAAAATGTTTTTTTTTTAAATAATTTATGGCACTGGATTCAGTTGATCATGATGATCCCGTGTTTAATTGTTAGATTGATACAGTTCTGGTCAAGACAAAACCCCTGTTTAATACAGATATCTGACGCATTTAAAACCCACAGCCTTTCAAGCTAAGATATTTTTAAGTTCGATGAGATTTTATCAAACATATAAAACGGTCAATGCTTTAAAGTCACGTGACACCATATTAATTAATGTGCCGTGTGTTTATAGGCCACCTAATGATCTGTTCGGCAGTATATAACGTGATAAAGTTTTATTAACAAAATTGTTAATAAAAACTGTTCCCAAAACTCTGTATAAATGTGTGTGCTGATGCCCAAAGCACACATTTAAATATTTTGAAGGGGATTATGTTTAAGTAATTTTATGAGATACAGATGCCTGTAATATATCGCCCCCCCCCCCACGATGACGACCCTGCTCTAGAATAAAGTGGGTGGTCCAGCTAAACACCTGAGCATTAGTATGACTTTAGTGAGAGTTCACCTGTTCTGAAACACTGGTAAACCGGTTTGGATGGCGACTACGTGCCTGAAGAAAGACACAGAGAACAAGGTGCTCTTGTTCCTACAGTGGTTTATTCCACATTCCCGCAGTCCGGAGAGGAACAGGAAGTGAGACCGGCGTGAAAAAAATCTCTTCTTTATCAGGAAACTTTGCAGTTTTAATAACAGCTCTGGTTTCCCGTTTCCATTAACCTGGATAATGATTACTTGAACACTATAAATTATGTAGTGAAGGTGTGTCTTGGATATTATTTTCACTCCTAAATACAATCCCATCCGTGACATTAATGCAACTGCGATACTCACACACACACACACACACACGCAACACTACTCGACTGATGTTTAATATAACACATAATCAGTGATGTGATCAAGCTTCATCATACATCAGGTCAAACACAAACTGCGATCAGTAAACGGATCATATTTACTAAATACTGCTTCCAGGAATAAGCCAAGAGCCTTTTGCATTTTAAAGGAGCAGTTCATCGACAAATGGTCTTTATTTCCCTTCATGTCATCCAGGCCCGTATTATTAATGCTTTTCTTTCTGTGAAACACTCAGTCTTGGGCTCAGTGTTCGTATCATTGATTTTAATTAATGTTTTTTTTATATATATTTTCTGTTTTGTTTTTTAATTCTAGTTAGTAAAGTTTTAGTTTGAATATGTCTATATAGTTTAATTAAGTTTTTCATATTAGTTTATTTACTATATTAGGTATTTTTGTACTTCATCTTAAATGAAAATGAGAAATGTTGCCTTGGCATCTTGCTAAAAATAAAAAATATTTTTTAATTATTTCATTTCAGTAGTTTATTGTGTCAAAAAATAATATATATTTTATTTTTATTATTTACATATATTTATATATTTAAAATGATATTATATTATTAAAATTATATATATATATATATATATATATATATATATATATATATATATATATATAGGTTTAGTTAACAATAATAACCCGAATGTCAGCCTCATTTTTGCTGTTTGTGATGAAAAGGAATTAAAGGACTTTAAATATAGTGTACAAGTATGAACTGCTTTTATGAGATATTTATTGTCATGTTTGCAGAAAAAAAATCACCATCCACATTTTGTGTGGACAACAGAAGTGCTTGTTTAGTGTTTCACAGGAGAAAGGATAATAAAAAAGAAAAAATAATCATTTAGTATAACAATAATAATGATGATGATGATGATTATGGTAATAATACTAATAGCCTGCCCCAATATTTTCACTTTTGGATGAGCGGTTCCTGTTTTGTTTTTCACCATCATCAGATTGAGAACATATGCTCCTGTAATGCGCTTGTGAACAGCAGGATATGGTTAGAAATATGAAAGGCTCTTTAGAGATCCAAACATCCAAACTAAACAGTCGGAAACACATTCTTCATTCATGGAGGAGGAAGAGTGTGTGTGTGTGTGTGTGTGTGTGTGTGTGTGTCGAGTTCAGTCTTCTCGTGAGAGCGGCCCGTTTATTATCATTGTGGTTTGATGTTTCATCATCTCTGTGTCTCCACCCCGTCTGTTATCTGGAGTTATCCAGAGAGAGAGTGTGTGTGTGTGTGTGTGTGTGTGTGTGTGTGTGTGTGTGTGTGTGTGTGAGACGGGCATGTCGCTGCATGCCTCTATCTGACGCCACTCTCTGATCCACTTAATTGTTATGGAATCAGTCGCATGATTTTATAACATTTATCTAGATCAGGAATTCATTTGTACACTCATTTCAACCCAATTATGGGTCAAATATGGACAAACCCAAACCAAACGTTGGGTTAAAAATGCAATTTAAAAATGTAATCCAACGGCTGGGTTTGACCATATTTGACCCAATGTTTGGTTGAAACAACCCAGCAGTTTTTACAGTGTGTGCCGGATAAAGACTTTAAATGATTCGATTTGTTGCTGTTTAGTCACATGGTAACATCGTATGATGTCAATGCTGATGTCTGATTCAGAATTGCAAAAGAGAAATGTTTCCTCAAAAGTGCTCAGTTCCTCTTCCGTCAGTACACACTTCTTCTCTGTTCAGTCCCCGGGGCCTTGTGATCTCAAACTATAGGAAGCCGAGGTTCTCCAGACTCGAGTCACATGCTCGAGCTCACGGACAGATGCATGCAGAACTGCAGACGCTTCTGCAAAGCTTGGCCTCTGTAAATAAATGCTAGAGGAGGTTAAAGTGTAAGTTACTCGTCTCTCAGACACTGTTGATGTAATGAAGATTCGAGTTCCTGCAACTATCAATCAAGAAAGTCTGAGGCCAAGGTTTCATAAATATTTTTGTCACTCAGCCTGGGAAGAATTTTAATGACCAGCATTTATAAATGTCTCATCTGATGATGTATAATATTTGAACAGGGGTAATGTACCATTTTGCAGTCAAGCTCGAGTGCAGAGTGGATGATTGACAATTTAAAGGGACAGTTCACCCAAAAATTAATCCATATGAATCCATATGAAAATTGAATCCAAATATGATAAACGAAGCTCAAACATGCGCGAGAACCAATGAGTTTTGTTGTTATGTGTCAAACGCGCTGTTTCAGCTCCCGTTCACCATATTTAATGTGCGCTCATCAATATTTATATTCAAATTAAAGCCTAAATTAAATATAAAGTGACCGTAATATAAAGTAAAGACTTAAACAGCTCAGCTCATATCACTTCTGATATGGACTTCCGTGGAATTTCAATGGATGGAAAAAGAGGATGAGAGAATATTACAAAATATTCCTATTTGTGTTTCGATTATGAGAAGTCTTACGGGTTCGAATTATGATAGAATTGTCCCTTCTGGATGAACTAACACTTTAATGAATTTATTGGCTAATGAGACAAAAGCAAGATTGCTGCAATTAAACAAACAGACAATATTTATCCAAAATATATTTTACTCTTAACTTGAAAACAGGAAATGTGCATTATACATTGACAAGCCTGTCAGAAGGTTTTGGAAGGGTTTCAGATGAATCTCCAAATGGCCATATATTAATATATATTAATCTGTCGATATCTGGTTTTATCACCAGTGATGATGGTTGTGTGACGTCTAAGGATCTGATTCTGATTCTGAACCCGTCCTGGACAAAGTACTTCAATCAAGTGCTTGTGTAAAAGTTTAATGTACTTAAGTATTAAATGTAAAAAAGTATTTATCAATGATCCATGTTTATTATTTATTGTACCCAGCACTAGTCAAGAGGGAAGGTTAGTGGATGAAGACGTTAAATATGTTTTTAATATGCAAATAAGAAAGCATTTTATTTCATTACCAATCAAAACATTAAACTTACTAAAACAATTTACTAAAATGCCAATTTAAGTTTGATTTTATGCTTTGGAAGTTATCCAAACTAAAAAACTTAACCTAAGTAATATTGTTGTTTTATAATCATTGTGATACTAGTATATCTTTTATTAATATTTAGAATTTCTTTTATTTTATCATTTTAGCCAAAGTTTTAGTTATTTTGTTGTGTTTTTGTCATTTTCATCAGTTTTTAAATATAGTTTATATGTAGTTTTTATTTCTGTTTTAGTTATTTTAGTACGTAAAGTTAAGCTAAATAAAAAAAGAATTGAGAAAAAAGAAATGATTTTATTTATTTTATTAATTTATTTCAAGTAATGAAAGTTTTTTTTTTATGGTGACAGTTCTAGTTAACTATAATAACCCTGGTCCACATCTGCACATAATAGAAACATTAAAAGAAAGAAGAAAGCAGGCCTAATACATCTTATTCAATGTACAACACATCTAAATAATGCGATCTTATCATTCTGTTGGTCTACCAATGTCACGTCAGCACGCCAGCGGCAAGGACGCAAACGATATGTCTTGTTCTCTGTCCTTGTATGTGACAGACACCCTGATCTCTAGTTAAAACAACATGGCGGGAGGCGTCTCATTCTCGCTGCTGATTGGCCGAAGCCGCCGCTCACTCCTCCAGATCTGTGTAGTGCACCTCTCTAGAAAGTGTTTCACCACAAAATATAAAATTCCAGTTTGTGGTGTGCAGTTAAACAGAAGTGTGGTAACCAGAAGAGCTACATAAATAGATGAATATACTGGAATGGTGTTTGATGTACTGTAAAACATGACCACAAATGTCTGAGTTAAAAAAAAAACTTTTACATGCTCATTCTGCTCACCATTTTTGTTTCTTTTTAAACACATTTTGCATTCACTAGTGATTTTAAAAGTCTTGCAGTGTGACAAATTAATTTTTTAAAGAATAAATATCCAATGTTGTCTGTCAAATAATATAAGAATGCATAATAGTGATAATTAGAAAAAATATATTTTTAGATTTATCACGTCACACAGGACATGTCAACTTCCCACATACGTAGGGAATATTCCCCATATGTGTGTTTTTTTTAGCTATTTTCAGTTGAAGCTCAGAAATATGAATGATTTTTTTCCAGTGTCCTTCCTTTTGACCTTTAAATCTGTCACTAACATTAATAGTAACACTAACCGAGAGTGTATAAATATGTAAGTGTGTGTGTGATTTGGTATTTCCCAGAGATGGGATGAAAAAGGAGAAGCAGCATGTATTATTCATCCTGTCTTTCTGGCATTGTGCGTGTGTGTGTGTGTGTGTGTATCTGAGGAGGGCCGGGCTCGACAGGCAGGGTGTGGTCAGGAGTGTGTGTGTGTGTGTGCCGCCTCTCATGCCGTCTCTCCTCTTCTCTGTAGGACATGGATCTGATAGATATCCTGTGGAGGCAGGACGTGGACCTGGGAGCGGGCAGGGAAGTGTTTGACTTCAGCTTCAGACAGAAGGAGGTGGAGCTGCGCCGGCAGCGTGAGCAGGAGGAGGAGAAGCGCCAGCAGCGTCTGCAGGATCAGGAGAAAGCTCTGCTCGCTCAACTCCAGCTGGACGAGGAGACCGGAGAGTTCGTGCCTCGAAGCCTTCCGGCGCAAACCAACACGACGAACGGAGAAATCACACAGGTACGCATGCACAAATCCATCCCATGAGACCTTTCATAGAAACACACACACACACACACACACAGGTGCTCAACAGGCCTCGCTCATGTTACTGGGTGCAGCTGCCTTGTTGCTTGGAAACTGCCACAATGGCATAATTACAGGAACTCGGGAGGTAAATGCAATTCTACGGAATGGAAACACGCAAACAATCCCAACACAACATGTATAGGACATTAAACACCTACTTTTCCCTGAGGAGGTCAGGCACACAGATGCACTACGTGATTTAAATCTTGTACAAAGTGAGTTTTCCTTGCATAAAATAATTTTTCGGCTAAAGACTCGTTCACACCAATGACGATAGCTATAATATAGTTGTGGTGTGGACTTCACTATTCTCGATTATTAAAATGTTATAGGCTATAACATTTTAATAATCGAGAATAGTGAAGTCCACACCACAACTATAACGATAATGGCATGTTGGAATGACTTTTAGAAAGATTTTTTTTTCCAGCTGATGAACGATAAAAACATTGACAGCCAATCAGAATCCACCAGACATTAAAGAACTCAAGGTTGAAAAACAGTAAGAGTTTACAGATATAAAATGATTGTAATGCAGTAGCTCGAATCATTTGATGAGAAATGTTTGACATCACATTGAATTCTAGGACTTTTGATAGCAGCCCAGATAGCAAGGTGACATTGAGACAATGTTGAGGTTTGGTGCAAACCAACCTTTTGGTTGAGATTGACATTTCAATGTTTATGTATGTTGGATCAGCACACACCGACAGCACACATTGGAGGTGACAGTGATATTGAACTGACACTAGGTGTTCGTTCAATATCAGTTAGCTCAGTTAGTTCGAGAGCAGATGGCTCTATATGCTTTTGAATCGCTCTCGCTGTACTTTACACCGATCGGTCTGAGCAGCACCACTTAGAGTCAAACACACCTATTGATTTGTTGTTGTTGAGCACAAAATCATAAAAGTGTATCTCTGTGGAAAGCTAGTGGTGTTCCGCAATCAGCGGGGCATTTTCAAACTATGTTGGGCATTTTCAACGCTGTACCCGATTTGTTCTAATCCACTGGGGGTGTGGTTTAGGGGTTGGGCCTGCCAGTATAGCGGACGAAGTACACCCATTGTAGTTTGGAAATGCCCACTGGTTTAAGGCACGTTTGCACGACAACGATTTACTAAAAAACAAATTTTTTGGATTCATGCTGTGTTATTCATGCCAGGCCAGTAGTTGGCGAGGTCACTTTTTAAAGATACCCATGTTTTCCCAAATTCGTGTTTTTTGTAGTTTACATGGAGACAATAACTGTATCATATTCAAAAACTTGCACTTTGAAGCCCGTTTTCATAAGCTAGCATTTTCAGGCCCCCAAAATGCCATTGTCGTGTAAGTGAATGGCCAAAACGCACACGTTTTCTATTTTCAGTTGAAAACACTGTGGTGTAAACGGCCCTATGCAACACCCATTTTTGGTTTTGCATGTGCCCTTCTCAGTAGTCTAATTGATGCTTCCTTATTAGAGAGAAAACACAGGTGCGTCCTGTAAAGAAGTATTGTTTGTTGAACCACCTGATATATTCACATGACTTCTCTGGCACGATTTCAAACATTTACTTTATTATTTCTCTATTCCTTTGTTTTGCATGCTTGGTTTTTGTGTTTGATTTTTATTGTTACTGGCTTTAGTAATGTTTATTAGGAAATGCCTGACTAAAGTTCCAACAACATTTAGCAGATTTCTTGAAGTGCCAGTGACACAAACATAAGAATGTCACACTTAACATGTGTCCCGTGTCCCAACATGTGTCCCGTGTCCCGTGTCTTAACATGTGTCCCGTGACCGGAAAACAGTATGTCAACAGCCTTAAATATCCAGCATAAACCAGCATGAAATTTGATGCTGGTTAGTGCTGGTTTAGCTAGTGGACAGGCATAGTCATGCTGTTCTCAAGCAAACCGGAGCTGGTGAAGCTGGTTCACCATTATTTATCAATGTCATCTGAAGTTTTGAAGAACAAAGTAAACATTCAAACTGGTGAAACATTTCAAAGGATCAAAGGATTTTTTCTACTGTTTAAAAGGATCTGTACACAAATCAGTTAAAAAAAAGCTTGTTTACATTACAAAACAAAAACATTTAGAGATAGGAATACAAAGAAAAATGCCAAATAACAGCATAATCATGTCATTGTTCAATGACAGGGGTTATGATAGGAGCTCTTTCAATGGGACTTCACTTCAATGAAAGTTCAAAATTAAAAGTTGCTGTTTTTAAAGACTTTTTTTGGGGAATTTATGTCAAAATCCAGCTGTCAGTCAATGATTTCAAAAGCTGTACATAAAAGGTGTTATTGCAGTCAGGAGCATGAAATATTGTAGACAACAGTGATAGCATGGACTTTCATCAATTGCTGAAAGAAAATTTATTCAACCAAAGTCAACGGCCAAGAGCCCAACTAAAGGGAATACTGATCACCATAATGATGACTTCAAACAGACTTCAACAACCTTTATACATGTACCATATGAAAGAAATAAAGCCAAACAGGTTTATAACTAGTGAACATGCTGAAGATGAGTTGTTTAAGTATCCTCTGGTGAGATTGATTTTATTTGCAGTTCATTTAATCTAAGGCTGAGAGTCAGTTGTAGTTGTTGTGTTTCTGCTTGCTTTTTGTTCTGTTCTCCTTGTTCCTCTTATCTTCAGTATTTCTGCTTGTTAACCGCAGGTGTCTAACAGTCAATAATCACTTGTAGAGTGAATCTAGTTTATTTCACTAACTGCAACATTGCTTCAGTGTATATAGATTGGGACCATATGGAAACTGAACATTGATAGTTTAACACTGAGGATTTTACTGTGTACCAATAAACAGTCTGCAACGTGTTTTACTTTATTAAATTATTTCAATTAATAGGATAATTATTTTGGTATTTTCTTTAACTATGAATACACACAAAAAAAAAAGTGATATGTAACACATACATTAGTTTTGTTGTGGTCTTGCTGGAATCATACTGGTATATGCTGGTCCACCGGCACACGGTGCACCTTCCCAAGCTGGTCCCAGCGTGCAAAACCAAAACCATCAATCAGCATCCCATGCTGGGAACCAGCAAACCAGCATCTCATGTTGAGGACCAGCAAACCAGCATCTCTTGTTGGGAACCAGCAAACCAGCATCCCATGTTGGAAACCAGCAAACCAGCAACCAGCATCCCAAGTTGGGGACTAGAAAACCAGCAACCAGCATCCCAAGTTGGGGACCAGAAAACCAGCAATCAGCATCCCATGCTGGGGACCAGCAAACCAGCAACCAGCATCTCATGCTGGGGACCAGCAAACCAGCATCTCATGTTGGGAACCAGCAAACCAGCATCCCATATTGGAAACCAGCAAACCAGCATCCCAAGTTGGGGACCAGCAAACCAGCAACCAGCATCTCATGTTGGGAACCATCAAACCAGCATCTCATGTTGGGAACCAGCAAACCAGCAACCAGCATCCCATGTTGGGAACCAGCAAACCAGCATCCCATGTTGGGAACCAGCAAACCAGCATCCCATGTTGGAAACCAGCAAACCAGCATCCCAAGTTGGGGACCAGAAAACCAGCAATCAGCATCCCATGCTGGGGACCAGCAAACCAGCATCTCATGTTGGGAACCAGCAAACCAGCATCCCATGTTGGAAACCAGCAAACCAGCATCCCAAGTTGGGGACCAGCAAACCAGCAACCAGCATCTCATGTTGGGAACCATCAAACCAGCATCTCATGTTGGGAACCAGCAAACCAGCAACCAGCATCCCATGTTGGGAACCAGCAAACCAGCAACCCATGCTCGTCCCAGCATGCAAAACATACCTCATGCTGGTGACCTGCAATGCTGGATTTTTCAGCAGGGAGAGTATATTGTCTGAATGCATAGTATTTGAAAAATAGTAGGCCTAGGTGAAAAGTCCCCGGATGACCTACTACTTCCAGTGAATTTCTGAAGTGCGCATTCGATGGACACTTTACAATCCCATGAGGCCACGGGAGAGGATTTATGAATGACAGTGAAGGTCACATGACCGTAACAAAATGGCGGATGAAGTACGTCTGGAATTCATTCATAACCCACACACATTCATACTACATGAAGACCGTCCTTTTTTAATGGTGGAATGTAGTGCCTACTGATTTCAGAAGCAGCGCATGTCTTTCATCAGTGACTCTGCTTGCACAGCACCTTGCGTTCTTGCCTTTAGTAGGAGTGAGGCAGATGAGGACGGACAGTTAAAGAAATGAGAAGCACCGTCCTGATAATGCCGACATCGACAGCATAATCACCTGACCTCTGGCCCTCTCCTGCTCCCTGAATACTGCTTTATCAGGTAATCATTCATATTCCTCAATCTGTATTAACTGTGAGGGATGTAACCGATCTCCATTTAGTTTTTAGCCTTTTCCCACTGAAATGCAATCACAGAAATCTACATCTTGTGTTTATGAGAAAATTGACTGTCATGGCTATGTTGTGATATTTAAAGAGTTTAAGCTCTTTTATTCTACAAGATAAACTCGGAATACAATTCTATGCAGTTTCATGGAACATGAGCTGAGATATAGTTGAATAATCTTCCCATCCCTTCCTTAAGCTCAGAGGTGTTTATTCCTCTTCCTGCAAAGTTGAGCTCCAACACACCAGCCTGGAAGTTATCAGTGATCCTAATGACCTTGATTAGCTGGTTCGGGTGTGTTTAATTAGGGCTCGAGATAAACTCAGCTGGAGCGATTGGACACCCCTGCCATAGCGCTTCCATTTGTAAATGTCAATTGTAGAAACCGCTCTATTGAAGCATTAACAGATTTAAAATAGATTAAATAAACAGAATTAACATTTCTTAATGTGACTATGTATGGCAACTGAATTGACTTCATGCTTTCTTTTTCAGATTTCAGAGATCCCAGAGGAAAAGAGGCAGTAGTCTGATGTAAGCCAGATTTTTAAAACCTGAACCGTTGGACCACTTGTAGTTATAATGACATCAGACTTCTGAAACTAATGATATGTTTAAAGGTTGTAATGATTGTCATTTCTGTCCCACTTCTACTTTTTTAAGAATGATCTTTTGTATATTTTTGTCATTGATTGTGTTAAACTATTAAATAAAAGAAAAGTGACTCAACTGCTGGACAGGTGTAATTTTTATTCAAATAAAATATTTTATTCCATTTTATTTTATTCCCCCCCTCATGTACTTCTGAAGTGTAGTTGAAATATTGTTTCAGCATTAACTCTGGGTACATTGTTTTATGTTAACATTACATTTCAGTTTTATTTGCAATGTTTCAACAAAAGTGATTCTGAATCCAACAACAACTACATTACCAATGATAAAGCAAGATAAACAGGAAATAACACGTTGCAGGCATCCCATTCAATTAAAAAGAAAATTAGAATTAAAGTAAAAACATTAATAAAACCTTTAATTAATGCATCCAGAGCACTCAAAATTAAATTTACAGAAAAAAAAAATCCAGCGCACACCCACATCTACACAATCCACTTTACCAGTAACCAGAGATAATGGATGTTTTGTTAATAATTGTAACTCAAGGCTGGTTTAAAAACGCATTTACTTGTATGTGTCCTGCTGTGTGTGTAAATGCAATGGTTTTATTTGACTGTGTTCCTGCAGAATGGGGCTTTCGCAGAACACGAAGGTGATGCCCTGTCATTCGATGAGTGCATGCAGCTTCTGGCTGAGACTTTTCCGCTAGATGAGCCAGCTGAGGTAATTACGGGATATATATAACAACCTCACACCTCTTGGCAACACAACACCTATACATGTCACTGCACTTCAGTCTAATTGTCTCTCTCTCTCTCTCTTCTCTGTTGTCTTTGCAGCCAGCTCCACCTTGCCTGGATGTCTCCGTTCCACCCTCCACAGATCTCATGATGCCTGCAAACATCCCAGCCTTTACCCAGAATCCTTTGCTGCCAGGCTCTCTGGATCAAGCCTGGATGGAGTTGCTCTCACTCCCAGAGTTGCAGGTATGAACCCTAAAACAGACCTCACTAACACCCTGGAGTCTGTCCAGGGAACAAAATGAAAATTGTTTTTACATTGCAATTTAAAGCATATACTCTTATGTTCCAGTTTCAAATAAAGGTACCAGCCAAAAGGCGAGGTATATTAATATGTCCAAGCAAATTTATACTTGTGTTTGGCTAGTGTTAGTTTTGGACCCTGGTCAGATAAGATGCCATCAGCTCTATAAACACTTTATATAATATCTTATATAAAAACCTTAATGTGCAATCTTAATGGGATGATTCACCCCATTATTTACTCACCCTCATGTCATTCTAAACCCATAAGATGTGCAAATAAAGATATTTTTAATGAAACCTGAGATCTGTCCCTCCATTGAAAGTCCATTCCACCAAAGATTTGACACTTCAAAAAGTTCACAAAAACATTGCAAAAGTAATTAATGATGAACAGATTTAATGTAGGCTTTTATTCACGTATAAACCTTGATCAGTGCAAGTGCACAGAGCACATCAAATACGCTCAACAGAATTTCAACCGTGCTCACACTTTTACAATGTCTTTATGCACTTTTTGAAGTCCACTTTCAATGGAGGGACAAAAATCTCAGGTTTCATTAAAAATATCTTTGTTTGGTTTTCAGAGATGAAAGTCTTATAGGAATGAAATGAGGGCGAGTTAATGTTGACAGATTTTTCATGTCTGGGTGAACTATCCCTTCAACATAATTTTCAGAGAGAGAGGCTGTGAGATACTTATTTGTGTAATCTGGTTTATACCACCTGTGGTTTAGAAAGGTGCAATTAAACCCTGTCGCTGAGCAACACCCAGATAACCCTCTCTGAGCTCATGCTGTGCTTTGACAGGCAGCTTGGGATATATACTTCATAAAGGTTTAAAGTAGGGCTGCCCTCAATTATGCCCTTCATTTAAGGCATTAGTCGACTAATCGCGCGTTTATATTAACAAGCCATAAATCATAATAATGCGCCTATATAAAATAGATAGCCTAATCAACACTCAAATGCACACATAAAGCTTGCCACAGCGCACCACCAAACGTAATGATTATGAATGTGTCGTGAAAAAAACAGGAGGAGACTGTCTAAACATTTGAATAATTTATTGGTAATGTTTTCTGTCAGTGTCGTTTGCAGAGATCAAGTCAACAATGCTGACTCGTCATCTCTGCAGTAGTGGACGCGCATATATGCACATTTCATACAGATTTCATAATGTGTTCATTTAAAAGTAGACATTTCAAGCTTTCTATAGATATATTTCTCATGTCTGTGAGGCAAGTATGCGCTGATTTTCGGTTCATTTATGTGATGCGCTCAAGTTCACTGAATGACATAATGGACAGAAAGCACCATTATTTTACAAAAGCATAACGTTTTGTTGTTATTGTGAGTTTAAAAAAATAAAAGTAGACCCTTTACAGTTTGCATTACTCCTATCTGTATGACCAAAAATTACAGAGTTAAATGTAAGTGATCGCGCCGGCGCCTGTATGTCATGCAGTAAGCGGCTCTCCACACAAACACTTATGCGCCTAATAGTAGCGCACATTTATCTAGGTTAGCATTAGAGCGTGCAGACTTGTAAAGTTGCTACTACTTACATGTTTCAAGTGATATGCCTTATTTGAGGTCGAAGAATGATACGCGAATGTTTGGATTTCCTGCCGTTAACAATCTGTCCGTTACAGTCTGTGTGATTATTATTTTATTTGTATTTTTTTTTTGTGACTAACCGACTAATAAAACCTTAGCCGACCAAACCTCTTCTAGTCGACTAACGGTTAGTCGACTATTAGGAGGCAGCCCTAGTTTAAAGTTAAGGTCCTTTCATATGACTATCACGTCGACATTCCCCAATGCACTGAATTCTACGGAGTGAAGCATCAAGCTACAACGTTACCTAGCCGATCAAGCGTAGAAACACTCAAGTTTAAGCAACTGTAACTGCCAATTTCCCAGACAATGCGCAAGTGTAACAATGCTTTGTTCCCAACTCCCGTTTGTCTTATACAAGTCTTCACATTTGATTGCGGTGTTGATATGCTTCTCTTTTCTCTTTTTAGCAGTGTCTCAACATGCAGATGCAGGACACATTAAATATGGATGGATTTGTAAAACTTTCTGGAGAAGCACAGAACCCAAGCTACAGCCAATATCTGCCCGGGATGGACCATCTCTCGTCGGCCCAGACCGAGGTGTGTCCTCCTGAATACATCAACACCTATGATGGATCCTTCAGCAACATGGTGTCGCCCAACCTCAGCCAGATGAGTCTGAACGTCCCGGATGTGGGAGCCGAGTTCGGGCCTGAAGAGTTTAATGAGCTGTTTTATCCTGAGATGGAGGCAAAAGTGAACAGCGTCCCTCTCACATGCGACGGAGGACATATGGTCAACCAACTGGCCGAGATTGCCAACGATCCTCCTGTAAACCCCATGGATCTGCAAAGCTTTTCACCAGGAAACTTCAGCTCAGGAAAACCAGAACCAATGGTGGAATTCGCAGATTCTGATTCTGGCTTGTCGCTGGACTCCAGTCCTCACACGAGCTCCCCGGGGAAGTCCTTAAACGGAGATGAATCCTTCGGTTTTAGTGATTCCGACTCTGAAGAGATGGACGGTAGTCCGGGAAGCATGGAGTCCGATTACACCGAGATATTCCCGCTGGTTTACCTTACTGACGAAGCTCAGACGTCTCTCTCAGCGAAATCCTCTGCAGAGCAACAGGAGATGAAAGCAAAGAACCCAAAGACGGAGCCGGTGGAGGCCAGTGGCTTTTCCAAACCTCCCTTCACCAAAGACAAGCAGAAGAAGCGCTCCGAGGCACGGCTCTCCCGTGATGAGCAGAGAGCAAAAGCCTTGCAGATCCCGCTGACCGTGGACATGATCATCAATCTGCCTGTGGATGACTTCAACGAGATGATGTCCAAGCACCAGCTCAACGAGGCCCAACTCGCCCTCATCCGAGACATCCGGCGCCGGGGCAAGAACAAGGTCGCCGCGCAAAACTGCCGCAAGCGGAAGATGGAGAACATCGTGGGCCTGGAGTACGAGCTGGACTCGCTGAAGGAGGAGAAGGAGCGATTGAAGAAGGAGAAGAGCGAGCGTAGCACCAGTCTGAGAGAGATGAAACATCAGCTGAGTACCCTATACCAAGAGGTCTTCGGTATGCTTCGAGACGAGCAGGGCAAGCCTTTCTCACCCAACGAATACTCCCTTCAGCACACCGCGGACGGCACCGTGTTCCTCGTTCCTCGCCTTAAAAAGACTCTCGTTAAGAACAACTAGCTCTGTTTTTCTTCTTTTCTCTCCTTCCACACTTGCTTCTGTTTTTTGGTACTGCTTTTCTCTTGCTAACACTGTGTCCTGACCAGGCATGACGCAATAAAGCAGAAAAGGCTCTTCCACGTCAGTGTGTTTGTGCAAACCAGCCACAGGACAGTTTGTCAATCAATTGGCTTTAATTTGTGCAGCATTGAGGTGGGTAGCTCCGCCCACGATGGAATCTCATTGGTCCATAAATTTGCTGCACATTAAACATCAACTACGTTCTGATTTTTGGTGCAGTTTAGTCGCATCTAGTGACGAGAACACCGTCGCCTCCAGAAACTTATCACACAACTGGTTAGGACACGGTGTAAGTTTTACGCAAAGGAAACAACTAAATAGGAGCGTATTTTGCTTATACATCAACTGTTGAAATGGCAGAACTATTATATACGTTTTGCGTATTCTACTTTCCTAATATTCTTAATCTCTGTTGGATTTTATACTTCTTTATATTTTCTCTGAGATTCTTTTACCTATATGGTTTGTAAATACATTTATACTTTATTTGCTATTGAGATAGGAACAAATGTATTGTACATAAATAGATCTTGTTTTAGTATGCTAAAAATGGTTATGATCATTTTAAGTCTGCACTTATGTCAGTTTTTATATCTTAATTTACTATTCTATTGCTATTTTATCTCTTGACTTTATGGCTTTATATTAAATAAATATTTAAACCAGTAAAGTCCAATGTGGTCTTAAATGGAAGTTGGTGTGTGATGACACAGTTGGTGATGACGGTCAACAAATGGGGCGAAAGAGGAAGTGGATATTAACAATCAGGAAGAAGGAAGCAGAGTCAAAATCGATTAAGTAATCATATAGTATCAAAAGAGGTGACCTATATATTTTAGAGAACAATGGCACAGCATGTGTACTACAAAAGTAATACTTTCCACTGTAAATGAAGACAGAAAACTATTTGGATCATGATGATGTAAAGGTGAGGGGTGAAAAATGGCTTTTGTTTGCAGATATTTTATCAGATGCAGTGACATTAGTCCAGTTTAAGTGTAGCTCAAGAGTCCAAATACTTTGAGGCCGCTGTATATTATCCGCCATTAAATCATAATCCATCAGGAGAAGGTTTTGAGCTCAAATTGTTAAGTTTTCTTTCCATTTTGGCTCACCACCAACTCCGTGAAACACTACATGCTTACAACATCTACCATGATTCTTGAGATTTAACAAAACCATAAGCCTTTGAGGGTGAAAAGGCCATTTTTGTCCATTTCCCTCAACCAAACAGCCCCAATCTCCCAGTGTTATGCAACAGATCTGGACTGTTTGGCAGCATCCCATGATAGACATGCCTTCATTAAAGCCATGCTGGACAAAGTGCACCAGTAAAGAGCAGTTGTTTGCACTGCCAGGCACTTTCACCCACACACACACACACCACCTTTGAACACACCAAGCCCTCTCTTTCACACTACAGTGATTCTACATTGTCAGCAAGTCACGCCACACAAACAGGGTCAACCTGTTCAAATCCCGTATATGTACGTCAATGTAGGATCTTTTCATTATCTACAGCTTAATGCATGGTAAGAAAGGTTATAAATCTTCCATTGAATGCTTTTGTTCTTATGACAGCATTAAACTAGCATCTTATTAACAGACCCATCCTAGAGCCCATGAGTTATTATGGAACAGTACATGATCGATTTCTCAAATCTGGTTGCTTATTAAATGTTACAATTCTTCAGTTTTCTTCAGAGTGCGAGCATGTGACTTTTCTAGGGCAACTGTATCTTAAACATTTACCCATGGTCGTGACCTTAATTCAGGGTCAGGGGAACATAGTCCCCAAGACAGGTTTTGGAGACAGATAAGCATTGTGTGAGAAGAAAAGGCGCTCACTCAAAAACAACACAGAAAATTAAACATTCTCAGGGCGTTTCAAATGTTTTTATTAAACAGTCAACATTTGGCAATGCAGTCACATATTTTCATTACGACATTATGAGTGATGTTTTAAGACTATAAAACTTCTTAAGAAAATATTGTGTGAATATGTATATATAAATATGGATTTACCCTGAATTACAAAACATCCCTCACACGCACAAAAAATACAGTACACTGTCATGTTATAAACATCCAGTGCATATTAATATTAACTGGCAAAATACTACAAAAATTTTCACAGTTCATGGAAGTTCCTGTCAAGTGACTGAGATTCCTGTAGGCGAATGAATATTCAGCGAAAATGTCCTCACTTGCACATCAGTGAATGAATCTCATAAAAACAAGCCGGGTCACATTCCACCCCGAACTCAATACCCTGAAAGCTGCCAGTCAGAAATTTCTTAAGATTATTAATTCTTTAAATTAATTATTAATTAGATTTACAGCACAGCGGTCACATTTACCCTTGCACGGTGAATTTCTGCAGTCAAAATGCAGTCATGAATCGCTACACTTGACAAAAAGGGTCAAGTGCCTATTATTGATATTGTCTGAAGTCACTTTCAAACCGGGCAGATTTCTCTTGGGCATCTCAGTGAATCTCCGTGACAAACTTCAAGCCGTTATGAAATCTGTGTGGGTACATGTTTCACCAATAAAAAAAACTCCCATTGTTGTGGATTCCTACAGGCATGACTGGATTTCGCCCACGAAAATCCACTGAACAATTGTAAATGTGGCCGCACCTTAATATTTAGTACTATTATACTACTAAAAGTACCAAAAAAAAATCAGCTTAAGTTAATGGCAACACACAATAAATACATATTTTGTATATTTATAATATATTAGAATGTTTTATTTCACACTACAGTATTTAGAATTTTGCATTATGGTAATGAGAACTGTCACATTGCATTGACTTGGCTTCATTTTCTTTATTCAGAATATAATTTGATATATATGATATATATATATATATATAAAAAAAATCTTTTTTGATTGTGAGGTGAAATAAGACCCCAGGTTTGTGAGATTCATCCACACATCATGGTCTACACTTGAGCCGAATGTGGTTTCTGAATCTCTCGGTGCGACTACGAGAGGATCTCTTTATCAAATCACCATATATCTTGCACATATTAATCTTACCCATCCAGAACCGTCGCTGAAAAGACTTTCAGACACTTACTGTAGACCGGGCGCTGCTTTTCCCATCTGTAAATAAGCAGAAGAGTTACTCTTACCTTCCTCGTCTTCTGTCTGCCTCAAACCCTCATCCTCACGCTAGCATTGGCTCTCCGCTAGCCTTGGCTCTCCGCTAGCATTGGCTCTTCGCTAGCCCTCCTCCTGTCCAAAACAGACGCTAGACACACTGGTCCAGTGGAGGCTGTCCTGTTGTCAGTTCGTCTGTCTCGGCCTGAAGGCCTTTCTACTCTCATACACAACAACATCACGCGCTCAGGACAGCTGCACTCGCTTTCAGACTCAATGACGCACTATACTTCATTATTACTAGAGCACAACTTTATTTCAACTGGTTTCTTTTTTCAATTGTCAAAATAGATAAACAATCTAGACTTGGGTCTTTACAGGTTTGACATGTTACATGCCCTCAGATCTGATAAAGTCTACTCTGTTTATCATTCAGAGATAAACAACACATGTACTGTATGCTCACAATATATAAAAATACACGTTACACTGTCTTCAAATCAAAAAATTAAAAGCCCTCCAAATAATATACTCAAGGCCACAACATATTGCATACTCACAACATATCATTTTGAACTACTCTGACTACAGTGTTTGATAACATAATATTTTTTTCCACTCTCAAAAACGCTCAAAAAAAAGGAAAAAAAGAAAAAACATTCACAAAGGGTTGAGGGTGAGAGAAAAGCACAAAGAAAATCCGAGCGGGTGAAATGCAGCAGTAAGGAATGTACAGTACATACACTAACTAACACACGCTACTCTCGCGCGGCCAACGTTAAACACACACCGCTGCGGAAAGAGCTATAACTGGCAGATCTTGGCCCTCAGTAATCTTTCCTCTCATCTCTCCTCATCACCATCTAACTCTGGATCTGAAGCCTGTTGAACACACACACGGTAAAACATCACAAGTCATCATCCTGTGTTACACTTCTGTGGAGTCTGTGGCTGCGTCCGAATATGCCTGCTTTCATACTGTATAGTAGGCTAAACAACAGTCTGGATTCAGCCGACGGAATCACGGAATCCACTCATTAAAACGGAATTTCCTGTGTGGCACGGAATGTCACGGAATTTGAATAAATAAAAAGGTCAGTGCATTTAAATCAAATCGCGATATAAACTAGTGTCTGTGAATATTAAACCACAAAAACACTATTTAAATATGAGTCCTGCATGTTCTGCGTGTCTAATTTTAGCACACACACACTGAAGCACGCGGTGTTTTCAGCCTCTGACACCTCACTATATGAATGCATGAACTTCATCTCCAGAGTCACTTCACCAGAATTTTACGGTTTCATTTGAGAACAACTATCGTCATATAAACACACAGAGACTCAAAGGTCTTTCCAGCAACCCGCCAAAATAAAAGTTCGGTTTAACTTGAAGAGATTGTGACAGGAATATATTACTGCGGTACAGCAGAATTTAGCTACGTCTCAATGTATTAATAATACTAACACTAACAACAACAACAACAAATAAATACAACTAATTTTCTTCCATTTTTTTTATTTTAACAGTAAAGCTCTGTTGTGCAGCACTTTCTTTGACAAAAAAAAAGTTTGTTTAATTTCATATGATTTAAAGATAAATTAAATTGTTTTATGTCGTAATTTGATTGCCAAAATAATTATAAATAAATATTATTAAATAAATGATAATAATAATAATAATAATAAATGTTGTTGTTTTTATGAATTCAGTTAATTAGATCTGCTTTTAGATTATTAAAATGTAATTAAACCATTAAAATGGAATCCAGAAATCTTAAAACAGAAAACACAGAATTTGTTAAATTAAAACGGAATGAGATTATTTTTTTAAACGTATTTTAATAGGACACTAAAATTGTAACTTTTAATAAAATGTTGTCAAATTGTATAAGTTTCATGATTTAAATTAATTAGACATGCTTTTTGATTACTACAATTTTGTAGTCCAAAAAAATGTAAACGGAAAAAAAACGCAATCCAGAAAAGTAAAAACTAAAAAAAAAAAAAAACAGAATTCAGAAAAATATCAAATGGAATTTGTGAAAAACTAAAAATTATTTCATAGGTTCTTAAGCCTGCCAACAGATGTTCCAATATTAATTGAAAAACAGTAGGTGAAAAGTACCTGAATGATCATATGAACACTTCAGAATCTCATCTGGACACTGGAGAGGATTTGAGAATGGAGGTCACATGATAATGGCAGATGAAGTACGTCCGAATTTAATTCATACTACACACATTCATACTATGTAGAAAATACTTTTTTTGAACAGCCGTGAAGCAAGTTTCAAACCGAATGTAGCACCTACTATACAGTATGTGATTCGGGACGCAGCGTGTGTCGGCGCTGAACTTACCACAGATAAGTGTTAATATCTCCTGGAGTTATACCCGCCGCCTCCTCCACCAGAGCCATATCCACCTGAGCACAACAGTGAGAGGGTCAGGCCAAAACACGGTGAGATATATATATATATATATATACATATCTATACGCTATTTACCTCCGTAAGGTCCTGAGTTCCTTCCTCCGAAGTTATTTCCCTTCATGGGGCCGTAGTTGGACTGCTGTCCTCCGTAATTCCCGAAATCATTGTAGTTTCCTCCTCCTCCTCCTCCACCACCACCACTGCCACCAAAGTTACCTGTGATGAAGGTACAACGGCACAACTAATCTGAATAAGCCACAGTGAATAACCCCCCAACCCCCAACCACCTGTCAAGTGTTTGTCTTTAACGATAATGTACCTCCAAAATTCCTGCCATCATTGTAGTTGTCATATCCTCCAAATCCTCCTCCGCCTTGGTTACCGTATCCAGGACCTCCGCCGTAGCCCCCGCGACCCCCTCCACCGCCAGCACCTCCTCCATAGTTATTATTCCCTGCCGTCGCAAACACAGCACAGACCGGCACTTCAGTGATCATCCTCTCAGTCTGGCTCTCGGGGAAGGTGACTGACTGGTTGACTGGGATAAGTTAGCACTTCATTTGGATTGTGACTTCATTTGCACCACTGATTGTTTTTTTTTTATCACTTCATAAAATATATTATATATAAATATATATATTTTCTTATGCTTTTTCTGGTCAACATTGGTGCAAATCTGGCATAAATTAACAGCAAGTTTTCTGCAAATAAACACGTGTCATGTGTTCAATTTGGACTTTTATTGTTCCTTTGTATTTGGTTATTTCCTGTTTTCAGTTGCCGTTTTGTAGTCATCTTGTAGTTTTGCTGTTGATCATCCCATTATCGTTCCCAGTAGAGCTGGGCGATATGACGATATTATCATTTATCAACAGTGTCTCGCAAGTACGATCAGAAGATCATCGACAATATCGGGAAAAATGACAAATATATTTCACATATTTATTCACATGCAAAAGCACGAGTTCAATATTTTCTATAGATTATTAGTTAGTAGGGTTAGGAATAGAAAATCGATTCCAATTCTGGCATCACATAGGCCTACTTAAGGTCAGGAATCGGGAATTTGTTATAAAATAAAAATTTCAATTTTGCTTATCGATTCCTGTGTGCACATTTTAATGCGATTTTAAGCCACTTTAAAGCAACACTAAGGAACTTTTCCTCTTCGGTCCCCCTACAGGTTGGAAGCGGAATTGTCCATTACCGCTGTCGTAAATAATTTTAATTAAGCGCAAGAAGACGTGAAAGAGAACACTTATTTATCAAAATATCCCCGTAAACACTGTCGGTTTTGTCTTCAGTGAACAAACAGTTGAGAAAGAACAGCAGCAGCCTATACTGGATCCGTGCCTATAGCTAAACCTGCTGCCACCTGTCATTAATGTTAATCAAAGAACAAAAGAAAAGGAAAAGCACTCACTTATATTGACAGAATAACTTTTGTAACTTTAAGTAGCCTGATCTGTGTTTTATTTACCCGACTGCTCTAACGGCAACATGTGTCTGTGTATGCGACTGCGTTTCCTGTCAAACATCATTTATCCTTACTTTCAGAACTTAGTCAAATAATTTTTCTTGATTACACATCTTTATTTGATGTTTTGTATTCCTAAGTTGATGTTGCTATTCATTTTTATGCTTTTTTTTTTTTTCAGACGAAAAAATTAAACCGTATCCTATAAATTCGGAATAGCAGTATTATCTCCCATTTAAAAAATAATTAATTAATTTACTAATTATTTTATTTTGGCCTGCAGTCTAATAAAAGTTCATCAGAACAAAATGGTAGCAGCCTATGCAACAGCAGCTGTTTCTGAATATTAATTTAAATAGTGTACATAATACAAAAAAAAAAAAAAAAAAAAAAAAAAATCACAAAGTATGTCCATTGTAATTAAAATTCTATATGTATACACACATTACAGCTTGAATACAAGTTTTAAAACAGCGCTACACGTTATAATTAAGTAAATTAAACTTATCAACGTGAAATGCATCTAGTCAGGCGATAACGGCAAAAAGAAAGAGAAACATGGGCATCATTCTTATAATCACCAAATTTGGTTCTGTTCAATTGTATTCAATTGTTCTTCTCACGAAACGAAATTCATTTCAAACACAAATTCGATAAGAACAGTGTGGAAATGTTTAGCAACACTAACACAACAGCGAAGCTAATGTTTTATGTTAGTTTAAGCTCAAACTAACCAAAGTAAAACCTTTAACATTTCAATGATTAAATTAAACTAACTGAATCAAAGGCTATCGTTATATAACTCGACATGCATGTTGTGTCCGGCCGCGGGCGGGGCTCGAGTAGACGATATAATCGGATAATATGTTTTTTAAGGCGATTATTGATAAAATATTTGTATTGATATGAAAATAGCCCAGGTGTTTCTAGTTTTCTAGCGTATAAATACACACGTGTTTTCTTTCAGTGTTTTGTCAGTTGTTGTTGCTGGATGTGTTCCTGTTCTTCTCTGTGTTCCTGTTTTTTGGTTGTTCATATTTTGTGTTTTTGTTTCATTTAAGTTACCTTTTTGTTTAGCTCTTTTCACTTATTAAAACCCTTGCACTTTGAGCCACTAGCTTCAGCCTGGCCTTTCCCTGTTTGTTACAACACGTTTTATCAGAGAGTCAGATTTTTTGCTTATTGATCATGTGAGTGTCATGATACTGTCCCCACCAAATCCGTTGTATCCGTCTCCTCCGTATCCACCCCGGCCTCCTCCGTACCCTCCTGTAAAAGATACAGGGTTCAGTGTGTTTAGTGTTATTCACACCTGAGGTCGTGCTCTACACACTCACACACAGGATCAGATGTACAGTATCACATGTCATCTCACCTCTGCCAAAGTTGTCACCTCCGAAGTTTCCTCCTCTGTTCATGAAATTATCCCCACCTCCACCCCCACCGCCACCGCGATCTGAGGACGCATCCGGCACAGCACGTGATATATGATTAACAATAACCACATGCAATGCTTTAAATATTACAGTAACAATTTATCATGAACCTTTCAAAATGTCTATTCTACTTACATCTCTGATTGGATCCAGATTGCATCTCCTGCTTTGGAAGGGCTTTTCTTACTTCACAGTTATGAGAGTTGATTGTGTGATATTTTTGTGCTGATGAAAAGGAAAAAAAGAATATAATCATTTTAAAAAGGCAAAACAGAGATCTGTTTGCTCAGCTACTGTATAAAACCTGTAAGAACGGGTATTTCTTTACGCAACATGGGTAGTTGACACAGCATGTTTGTGAACTTTTATACAGTTATGGCCAAAATTATCAACCTACAAGTCCGATTAAACAATCAAAATATGAAGACAACATTTTAGGCTTTTTAAATAACTTAAATATGAAGAAAGAACAAAACACTAAACTTGGTTAAGGTATTTATCTGACGAAATTATGTGCCAAAAAAAAAACTATTTTTTATTTCACCATGCAAGACAACAACAACAACAAATGCACAGAAACACAGAAAGATCACAGGGAAAAGCTTACACTGACTACAACATCGTGTTATATTTAGCTGATTCTCTCATTTTTGCATGCGTTCATAATTACGGTAACACTTTAGAATAAGGTCTCATTTTATAACATTAGTTAATGTATTAAATAACACGAACTAACAATGAGCAATACATTTGTTAGTATTTATTTAATCTTTGTTAATAAAAATACAGTTCATTGTCATTCATGGCATTCATTAACTAATGCTAACAAATACAACTTTTGATTTTAATAATGCATTAGCAAATACTGAAATTAACATTAATAAATGCTGCAGAAGTGCAGTTCATTATTAGTTAACTAATGAAATGTTATTGTTAAGTGTTTCCATAATATCTTTTTATGACAGCCTGGCCAAAAATTGTGTCACAAATAACACAGTTATCTCCAAGTACAACTACACAAGAGCTCACAAAATCTTTAACACATTTTTAATAATATTTGAATAAAGAGTGATGTCAATTTTCCAAGGCCTACATCACTTTTGGCCACTACTGTACATCAACATGAAGATTTTACCTAAAAATGAATTGAATTTTTAGGGAACATGTTTATTTTAGTGTATTATTGAGTTTTAATTTTAACCACTTTTTTTTGCAACACTTAAATAGTATTTTGCAAAAATTGTAATTAGTACAAATATTCCATGTAATATATCAATCAATGGCAGTTCATATAAGCTGCATAATTACAAAACAATAAGCAAAATGCTGTTTTAATAGTTTTAGATGGGACTAATTTACCCATAAACTATTGATTCTGTCAGTCAGTCAGTGTGTGACTAGCAGATGAAAGTAAATGATTTCCATCTAAACTCACCAACAATTTTATCCACAGTATCATGATCATCGAAGGTGACGAAGCAGAATCCTCTCTTTTTCCCAGTCGAACGCTCCTCCATTATGTCGATGGTCTCGATCTTCCCGAACGGCTCAAAGTACTCTCGGATGTGATACTCCTCTGTGTCTTCCTTGATTCCCCCCACAAAGATCTTCTTCACTGTCAGATGGGCTCCGGGTCTATTAGAGTCCTGCATAATCACAGTACATTCATTTATAGTGGAATCATGATTTCTGAAGGATCATGTGACACCGAAGACTGGAGTAATCGCTGATGTAAATTCAGCTTTGCATCACAGAAATAAAATTATATTTTGAAGTATATTCAAATAGAAAACCATTATTTAAAATTGTAATAATATTTCACAATATTACTGTTTTTTCAGTATTTTTGATCAAATAAATGCAGCCTTGATGAGCAGAAGAGACTTCTGACCGGTACTGTTCATCTTAATTAAAGATATGTTAAAGGGGTCGTATAATGCTTTTTAATGTTGTTCTTTTCCTTTAGTGTGTAATGTACCTGTTCCTGCATATATGAGATCTGTAAAGTTACAAAGCTCATTTTCTCCCACACAGGGATTTATTCTAACATAAACACTGATCCAGACCTGCCTAAAACCCTCGATCCAAGTCCAGATTTACCAAACCTCTGCAAACGTCCACGTCACAGTGTGAAATAATAGCTGTGTGTTTACAGGTGCTTCAGAAGCTGAAGCTCACGATCATGGTAAGGGGCGTCACATTTCTGACATGCTTGAGAAGTCTGGCCAATCATAACGCACTGAGTCTGCTGGCCAATCACAACGCTCTGAGTCTGCTGGCCAATCACAACGCTCTGAGTCTGCTGGCCAATCAGAGCACTCTGAACTGTTCAGGAGGAGGGGCTTTGTATAAATCAGTGAATTTCAGACAGACTGAGAATAGAGGTGCTGCAATAATGTAGTGCGTAAAAAATAATGTGCTTTTTTTAATGTAAACCCTAATGCTCAAAATGATCTTCAATTCAGACTTTCTCTCTCAGAATTCTAATACTTTTTCAAATTGATTTGTCAAATTAATTTGAATGGACAAAATAAAAAAATAAACTTTTGAGAGTAATTAAAACTCAAAAAAGCCTAAAAAACCATAAAGAAACAAAATACAATGCGTTGAGATTTTTTACAGTGCAATTCAGACTTTCTTTCTCAGAGCTGTGAGTTTCTGGCTTTATTTATGGCAATTCAGAGTTTATTTCTTGCGATTTTGAGTCAACATCTTGCAATTCTGAATTTTGAGTTAAACTCGTAACTGCGATAAATAAAGTCTGAACTGTGAAACTCAAAATCACTAGAGATTAAATCTGAAGTGCAAGAAATAAAGTCAGAATTGTATTCGAAACTCACAATTCTGAGAAAGAAAGTCTAAATTGCAAGACATTAACTCATAATTGAGAGAAATTATATACTCCATGTGCAGCTCAATGTTTTAAAGGAGTGGTATAATGCCCTTTTCACAAGATGTAAAATAAGTCTCTGATCTCCCCAAAGTGTGTATATGAAGTTTTAACTCAAAATACCCCACAGATATTTTTATATAGCATGTTAAAATTGTCACTTTTTGAGGGTGAGCAAAAACGCACCGTTTTGTGTCTGTCCCTTTAAATGCAAATGAGTTGATGCTCCCGGCGCAGGGGGCGGAGCTTCAGGAGCTTGTCTCCTTTTACCTCACACAGACTTGCACTGAAAATGTCAATGTTTATGTTCAAACCGGAGTCAGACAATAATGGAGAGACTCAAGAAGAAGTGACAACATGTAGAAGCAACAGGACATTTCTGAATGGTTAGTTGATGAATTTATGTAGCTTATGTGTAGTTATCTTCTAGTCAGTGATTAGCATATTCTGTCATGATAATCTATAAATCACGCTCCCGGGGGAGGGGTTTATGTAAATTTTAGGGTTGGTGATGTCACTATCCCGGGAGGAATGTCGTGTAGTCCCTAAGAGTCGGTTGTTGTAGTCCTTAAAAAACGATTTCTTTAAAGGGTAACTAAACCCTAAACCAACTTTTTTTAGTTAATGATCTGTAAGAATGGGGCTTTATTAGTGCTGTTCACTGATTTGAGTACATTTTTTGACATTTGGGTATAAAGTGTTTTAATTCTACAATATATGGTGTAAAAACGTCTGAGTGCTGCCCTCTTCAGGTTGAACGGTGGCTACTGCAGTTTTTTTTTGTGCATTTTCCTATTGGATGTTTGCGGTACTGCGTGACATAAGCAGGTTCCAGCTCACCACGCCCTTGGTACGAGCTAGAGCTACCACGCATAGTACTGCATCAGTTAGGATAGCTTCAAGTTAGCGTAGATTTATCTGTATTTAGTACAGTGGTCAGGAGGGTACGTAGGTGTAGTGTTGCTGGTTGCAACAGCACTGCTGGACTGCATAGCTTTCCAGCAGACTTGGAAATTAGGCGCCAGTGGTTGCATGCACTTGGCCTGGAAGACCGCGAGTTCCCGCCTAGAGCTCAAGTGTGCAACCTGCATTTTACGCGGGATTGCTTCTCCAACGCAATAGAGGTGGAAATGGGCTTCTCCACACAGCTCGCGCTGAAAAGCGATGCAGTGCCAAACGCTGCTCCTCCTGCATGGACTCCACCACCGCAGCAGCGTCTTGATGTGAGTGATCATATATATATATATATATATTTATATATATATATATATATATATATATATTTTAGGGGTGTGCAAAGCAGCCGGTATTTGTATCTGTATTTGTATTTGTTGAGGGGGGAAAAGTATTTGTATTTGTATTCGAGTAAAATTCAAAATAGGTGTAAAAATCCAGTTTTTTTGCGTTACACTTCTAATTTACGTTATAGTGTAAGTATTCTTTAATTACATCCATTATAATAATTATGGATATGCAATATTGGTTGATGTTTTTCCATAAATCCAGCAATGAACATGTAACAAGGAACGTTACCTACGAACACGTTAATGTTACTCTGTCAACAGCCTATTGTCTAAATTACCGAGCTAACAGAGCTACTAGTGTTGTCACGGTAGGCTACCAACATTTCAGTATTCGGTACCAATACCAGTGAAAATCCACGGTTCTCTGTACCAATTTCGGTACCAAAGCTTAATTTAGATTAAACTTACATATATTAAAGTGTATATCACGGTTACAAAGATGGAAACTAGTATTAAAAACACTTTACAATAAGATTCCATTTGTTAGATAACATTAGATAAAATGACCTAACAATAAACAATAGTTATATACTGTCACAATTATTCTCCTTGGGGTTAATTTAAAAATACATTTTTAAAATTAAAAGTTAACATTATTTATGTTAACATTATTTAATGCACAATGAATGAAGTGAACAAACATGACCAATCAAGTATTTGTATTAAATAACATTCACAAACATGAATTAATGTTGTAAAAATATATTGTTCACTCAATGTGTTTATGTTAGATAACGCATTAAGTAGCCTAATGTTAATGAATGGTATCTTTTTGTAGTGTTACCAAACTATACAGGAGATAAAACGTGTTTTATTTGACTTGACTGTACTTTTATTTAATCCAAAACTGCATTCATATTTAATTTTAAAAGGGCTTTTTAAACCTGCTAAGAGTTATCCAGCCAAGAATAAGCCTAGAACTGCTTTTCTGACGGACTGATATTAATGACATAATGACGGCTTTTTATTTAATTTCTCATCTCCATAAATATATCTAAAGCTAATAAAAGGGCTAGAAATCAATTAATTCTTTGCTGATACTTCCTCGTCATCATGGAGAGCGCAGTTCGCACCGCTTTCTCCTTTCTACAAGCGCTTGCTCTCTCGTGAGTCGTGGGTGGCGTCTGTCGTTGCTATGCAACATGGACATAGGCGCGCCTGGAAAAACGAGCGCGCCGCTCGCTTCTATTATAAGCGCCTACATTTGAAATCTGCACGCGCAAAAAAAAACGCGCTATGTGAACGGCCCCTTATGACAACGTGACATTAGCCTAATCCAAAATTATTTCCATATGTGGCTCTTTCCTCCTTTCTTATCAACAAGTGGATTTACAGCCACCACATCAGCAGCGCCGCCGGTCTCATGAGGAAACGCAGCTTTTTGATATAAAGTTTTTCTTGTTCCCGAATACAAATATTTTTTAAAGTATTTGTTTGAAATAAGTATTCGGAAAAAACACATTATTTGTGCCTTTCCGAATACCGTATTCGGGTTCGGCTCCACCCCTAATATATATATATATATTATATAAATATATAATCACAATTTATGGTTAGGCTAAAGTTAATTCTCTGGGGTCGACAAACGCGCGGGCGCATTTTGCTGGATTTTTCCACATAGCGGCAAAATATGAATATGCCTACAGAGAGCGCGCGCTATTGACATCAACTCGATAAAACTCATCAGATGCATGTACTTTACGTCATCTTGCGACCCTGTGAGTCACTCTCCATTTTAGAGTCTGACAGCAGCTGCCAATCAATCCGTCACTGCGGGTCTCAGGTGCACGCCCCCCCCGCTCAGCCCCGCCCTCGGCTCGTCCCCTCTATCTCCGCTGGGGTCTGCCCACTTTTCCAGCATTTTTCAAATATTGCCAGTGGGTGGAGTCAGGCTCTGACCAGGGGTTTAGTTACCCTTTAAAAGCAAATATCTTCCTTTGCTTTGAAAAGTGAAATCATAATCAACCACACCTTTAAGTGAATGTAACCGTACCTCTCGGGAAACGGCCCGTTTGGGCTCAACGACGCGACCGTCCACTTTGTGTGGCCGAGCTGCCATTGCAGCGTCAACCTCCACACCACAGGAGTACGTCACGAAGCCGAAACCTCGCGAGCGCTTGTTTGCTGGATCTCTCATTACCTGAGAAAAGAAAAAATCAATGATAATATCAGCAATATCAGTGTTTTGTTGCTGTTATTATTAGTGGTATTTCTATAGACCCTTTTTGCACCGACATCACAATTACGTCACGGTGTTCGCTGGAGGCAAAACAAAGGAAAAACTGGAGGCGGCCGATACAAACCAGCACAGATTGGGCTACATAAGGAGATTCACATTTTAGTCACTCCAACTAAGCTCCGCCCACAAAAAACGTCACCATGTTTACTAACTGAAAGGGGGTCTATATGCATTATTAACTCATACACGGAACTGTTGGATGCTTGATTCTGATTGGCTGACAGACATTCTAAGTTGTTGACTCATTAAGCGGGTTAGTAGATTAATTAAGAGGTTTGTATGCGTGAATATCAGCATGACTCATTTTCAATAATTCAAAGGTCCATTGTTAATAAATATATAAAAAAACCCAAAAAACAACACTATGTACAGCAGCTATGTTTCAATCAACCTATTTTTATGCAAATTTCTGAATATTGCATTTAAAATAAAATAAAAAATGCTGTGTGGAAATGCCAAGATGCACATACACAAATACAAATTTTAAAAATGTGCTTGCAAAAACCTGAATTGAGGCAGAATTTTTTTTATCTGATAAGGAGATATAGGCACAAACTGTGATGGAAATGCATTTGCAGAATAAATCCATCTATGTGCAAAAAGAAAAAAAAAGAATCATGTGACTGCCTCAACAGATCATGTGATCAGAAAAATGCTGGAGAGAGAAAGAGAGAGAGAGGGAGGGGGAGAGAGAGAGAGAGAGAGAGAGAGAGGGAGGGAGAGAGAGAGAGAGAGGAAGGGAGGGAGAGAGAGAGAGAGAGAGAGAGAGAGAGAGAGAGAGAGAGGGAGGGAGGGAGGGAGAGAGAGAGAGAGAGAGAGAGAGAGAGGGAGGGAGGGAGAGGGAGGGAGGGAGAGGGAGGGAGGGAGGGAGAGGGAGGGAGGGAGGGAGAGGGAGGGAGGGAGGGAGAGAGAGAGAGAGAGAAAGAGAGAGAGGGGTATGTTTGGATGGACGACAAGGTCTGAACATTTTTAAACATCATTTCTGAAAAAGAAGTGATATTTTGCGCCAATTTCCCAACTTTGGATGGAAACATAGCTAGTGATAGTGTGAGATGGTATTATGGTAATTCAGTGAATGATTACTATATTCATATACCATGGCATGATACTCCAAGATGCTTCGGAGATGAACCTGGTCTTTTTTTTTTCCTTTAATTTTTTTATGTAATTGAAAAAATTGGGATTGCATCTGCTGCAGACACATTTCATGCATTTAGTCACTAAAGCGAAACTGAAAACGGCCACTCACCACACAGTCTGTGAGTTTGCCCCATTGCTCAAAGTGAGCTCGTAAACTGTCCTCTGTGGTCTCGAAACTCAGTCCACCAATAAACAGCTTCCTGAGCTGCTCCGGCTCCTTACTGACTCGACCCTGTTCACATAAAACACAGTTACATATCAGACTTATCTTCAAACCTTTGCCTTTTTACAAATATGCGTCATTAGACAGATACAACTGGCCCTTTATGATGCATAATGCTGTAAAGCTATTAAATTAATTGTTTATAGCTGATAATGTTCACTGAATGTGTGGGTGTTGCTGGTGAATATGAAGATGAAGAGCATGGACTGCATCAGGCCATACTTTTGGCATATTAAGGCTAATTTAATATTCATTAGATTGAGTGAGATAAGCCCACCAATCCCTCCTAATTGGCTGAAAGAGTGGCGTTGAAAGGTGGGCTCTTGTCAGTTAGCCAATTAACTTATCTTACTAAGGCTTGATTCATGAATATTAATTAGAGCACGTGATTGGACAATACAAAAGATCACCTCGCACCGTCATCGTAACCTTGTTAATATTCATTAGCAAACCCTACACCATAGTAAGATATGATATTTCGGCCGGTGGCAGAAGGTTTCAATGGCATTACATCAAAGGAATAGAGTGGCTATGTTGTGTACACGAAGATCAAAGATTACACGCGCATTCTTCCGAGATAAAGCCTAAATTCAGGAGGAGACGGTTGGAAATAAACCGGAGGCTGAGGAGGAGCGTCTAGAACATTCCTTGCCAACGAGTTCACGCGCCATTTTAGATTTCTTTTTCGTGTTTCCTCCATATTGTTAGAGATAATATTACAATTATACATTGAATTCTTGTATCTGTATTTCATACGGTCATGTTTGCAAAACAACAGGCTCAATGTTCCGTTGACGAAAGTCGACAACCCCCTCCCTAACCAAAACATTAGCAGCACGTTAAAAATTGAACCACGAGTTGAACCTGGCACGGGTTTGGTGTTTAAGACAGTAACTGTAACACCAAGAGTCTCGTGTTTCGTTTGAAAATAGTAATATATCCGTCTTAACAGTAACGTTATGCTTTCAGTCTCTGCTCTGCTCTCGGCCACAGACACACGGCTGGGTCAACATGACAGCAGCAGAATGCACCATCAACACCAAAGCACTATAATAAACTCACATAAGATATGTTATATTATGAATTCTCCACACTTCATATGATAACAGGAATATTGATAAATTGGTACCTCCATGCTGCAGTTTTTGCGCCCCCTCGGTCTCTGCACGCCACGCGGAATAAAGCGCTGGTGTAATGACACACTTCGGCCATTAGAGGCGCTGTCGGACACTTCAGTGGCGGTTAATAAACAAAACACCATAGACAGCAAAACACGCGTCTTGCGGAGGAACATTGTAGCCGGAGCTACTTCTCTCTGTTTATGTATATGACGAGTCACGCAGGAACTGGGCTACTCCGCAGCTGTTGGTCTAAAATAGTCCCAATATAAACACTTATTTTAGGCGTATCGTAGTGATTCAGGATAAGAAAAAAACACGGTTTGGAAGATGGATTCATTATATATATTTTGAACAAAAAAAAGTTACTTTAACAATGGCTACTAAATTCTGTAAAAATATATTGCCCATAGTTCATGTTAACTAATGCATTAACTAATCTTAACAAATGAGACTTTGTTGTAAAGTGTTACCATTTTGTTGTTTCAATTTGTGCTGATCCTAATAAATATGTTATGCATTTAAATATAGATATATTTCTATTTAGGCTACATACAGCGACTTTAGCTACAGAAAATAGTTTTTGACATATCTATAAGGCAGTGGACACATGGCCTTAGAAAATATGAAACACACAATATGATACCCACCAAACTAATCATCTATCAGTAGTACTGTTGCCAAATGTTGGCCCTTATAATATATACTTATTAATATAATTTAATTTGAAAGATATACTGATATTAGCAGTTGTTGGATGGATGGATGGATGGATGTATGGATGGATTGGTTGATGGATGGATTGATGGATCGGTGGATAAATCGATAGATGGATGGATTGATTAATTAAAGCTACAATATGTACGATTTTTGTAATAAAATATCCAAAAATCACTTGCACAGTGTGATATATTTCCTGCAGTTGTGTACTTACAATATCCCAATAGTTCCCAAAGATTTTTAATTTCAGAGAAATTCCAGTTTTAAATAATGGCTCGTCCCTGTCCCCCTGTCCCACTTGTCGCCTGTCAATGACGTAATATCCACATTATCCCTGGTTTCCACTCATAGTAACCATGGCGACAGACGTGGACAACTGCGTTACGTCTAGCGCACGCTCACGCTGTTGTTGTTTGGTTCAAACATTATGGACCATGGCAAGCAGACTTTGGGACAAAAGGAGAACTAAAACGAGGATCAATATCAGCAAGGTGTTTTCGAGATGCCGAGAGCTCTGCGTCCGCGACTAACTTCGACTTGACAGAGACGCGCAGAGGTGAGCAAATGTACATAAAACTAATCAATGTTATATAGATCAACATGATGAAATGTTAGAATATGATCAGTATGTTATTCTAATGTTGATCTAGCTTACTGCTAGTCTCATACAGCCAACAAACTAACACACAGAATAACATTATAACTTTCAACACACTCAAATGCAGTTTAGTGTGATAGTGTAGACCAAGTGAAACAGCGCTGCATTACCTCACAAGTTTCATTCGTATAATAGCCGGACCTGTGTGAGTACATTAGTAATTCAACGGACTGACGGACTGATGGATTGATGGATTGATTGATTGATTGATTGATTGATTGATTGATTGATTAGTCAATGAATGGTCAATCAAAGCCATCAAACCAAGTCTGTATGTTAAATGTGATCTAGAAAGGCTGGATAGTGAACATTTTTGGAACACTTGTAATATGATCAGTTGTACTAGTGTCAGTTTCCTGTTTGTAAAAAGTACATCACGTACGAATTAAAACAAATTCTAAATGAGTAGTATTAACATAAAATGATTTTAAAATCTCAGGCAGTGTATACTGTACAGCTTATCTCAGCGTCTGGTCTAGACACTGTTTGTCTCGTTGATGACAGCACAACTGCACTATAATTGAGATGATGCAACTCAAACGCCTGCAACATTGCGGCTGTGACTGTAAACAGGTCCAGTGTCCTCCTGTGGATGTGTGTGTGTATCAACACTGTGACTCATAGCCAATGGTTCAGGAATTACAGTAAATACAGTGAAAACCCAACCAAACAAAGAATTCCCTATAAACCAAACTCTCACTCATCATTTCATTACACTTCCAACTGGTCTAGAGGTGATTTTATTTCAGATAGGTTTCCTCAAGTTTACAGAGAGTTGTTACTTAATAACAACACTAATGTTTCACAAACACAAAGTGTAACAATACTACTTGTTTCCATGTTGTATCTATTTTTAAAACTACAACAAACATAATCTTGTGAAAGGATCTGCCTGTGTTAGCCTTCTTTAAGATAAATGCTGCCTAGTTTGATATTTGATATCAAGGCTTTCTCTTGAAAGCAGTACCTGTTCACTGTCATCCATTGTGTTCATGAGGAATGTATGCAATCTGATGCTGTAATTACTCTTAGAAATTAGAAAGTGAAGGCCTACATTATGCAATAAACCATGTAATCAGGTAGATGTTTCCATTACATCATCCACCAATCAAACCAAAATGTTGTGTGGAGAAAGATGCAGTCAGACTGGTTTTTACACACAGGTTAATCCTCAAAAGGCCATTAATAAAACCATAGTCTAATGTGCCACCTGCTGGCCATCCATGCATTGGCATATTGATCTAATAACAAAAGTAATTTAACATGTAGGCAGCATCCTACTTGTAATAGTTGAATAAATCGACACAAATGGCCTTGGCAAAAAGCTCTCTGGTAGAAGCGTGAATGCAGGGGTGTGTGATGATTTATAGCAGTTTTATGAGATGGTTATAATGTGTGTCATCATTACCACAATGTGACAGATGAAATACTAGCATAATAAAACAGCCACTATCACTTCCAATATTAGAGCTCGTTTATTTATTGGCAGATGTCTGATTCAGATTTATTAGAGAAGCATATTTTGTTACAGTTAAAAGAGGCGACGAAAGGAAGCCTCCCTCTCTCTCTCTCTCTCTCTCTCTCTCTCTCTCTTTATCTGTCTTCACAACACACTGGACTGGTAACCGCATGTTAGTTCCAGATCATTTGTTTCTTAATTAAACATCTAAAAGCTCTTGGACAGGGTGGCATTATGTTCTGCTGAACACTGTGACCTTTAATGAGTCTCTCGGGTCGTTTTATCTAATGTCTGTGGGTGATAATCTGATTTATTCTGATTGTAAACAGTCCATTCAGTGCTATAAAAGTGTCAGTGTCACTCGAGCTGAGAGAAATGCAGCTCAGGTCTCCTGTTCTCCAGCAATAACACTGTTTTAACAGCTGTATCCAGTTGTGAACAATAAAGCGATAGCTGAAGACTTCTCTGTCAGAGGTTTGTACCGAGACACGCGGTTTATCAGTCAAGAAGACGTTCACTGTTTCCAGTCAAGGCCTCAAGACCTGACGACTGCAACGTCATGCAGAAATACTCAAGATGGCAGCAGCTTCAGCATTTAAGCAGTCATTTCATAATATCTTTGTTAAATAATTCACTGTTTTTAATAATGCAAGAATAATTTGAAAATAAATGAAAGACGAACAATAGGCTACAGTTTCATGTAGCAAGCACAGAGTTGAATATTTAATAATGGAAGTCGCGATAGTCTTTTCTTCTGTTGTAACGTTTATCCGAGTGAAAGGTTGCCCTGACCTCGTCATCAGAGAAGAGAAGAGAAGAGAAGAGAAGAGAAGAGAAGAGAAGAGAAGAGAAGAGAAGAGAAGAGAAGAGAAGAGAAGAGAAGAGAAGAGAAGAGAAGAGAAGAGGGGAAGTTATTCTCATTCAAGATTATGAAGAACATGAAGTCAATTTTGATTTCATGGTGACTTAACTTTTGTGCAATCTTATGGACCTATTTGTGTCTTTTTCCGTTTCGCTTGTTTGATAATTTTTTCTGTGTTAATGCCAACTGCATACATTTTGGCACAGGTGTGTATTTTTATTGTAATTTTACTATTTCACCCCCATTTCCTTTCATAAATCTAGTTTGCATACATAAAATACATAAAAAAGGGGTGGTTGATTATGATTTCACTTTTCTAACTTTAGTTAGTGTGTAATGTTGCTGTTTGAGCATAAACAACATCTGCAAAGTTACAACGCTGAAAGTTCAAAGCAAAGGGAGATATTTGCTTTTAAAGAAATCGTTTTTTAAGGACTACAACAAACGGCTGATAGAGGCAACACCACATTCATCCTGGTTAAGTGACATCACCAACCCTAAAATTTACATAAACCCCGCCCCCTGAACACGGTTTATAGATTATCAAGACAGAATATGCTAATCAATGACTAGAAGATAACTACACATATAAGCTACATAAATTCATCAACTAACCATTCAGAAATGTCCTGTTGCTTCTACATGTTTTCACTTCTTCTTGAGTCTCTCCATCATTGTCTCACTCCGGTTTGAACATAAAAGGCTAAAAGTTTTTGAAATGTTCAGCATGTCTGTGTGAGGTAAAAGGACACAAGCTCCTGAAGCTCCGCCCCCTGTGCCGGGAGCAGCAGCTCATTTGCATTTAAAGGGACAGACACAAAACAAGGTGTTTTTGCTCACCCTCAAAAAGTGACGCAATTTTAACATGCTATATAAAAATATCTGTGGGGTTTTTTGAGCTAAAACTTCACATACACACTCTGGGGACATCACAGAGTTATTTTACATCTTGTGAAAATGGCATTATACCACCCCTTTAAGGACAAAAATATCCCAGTTGTTAATAGGCTTTCATTCTGTTGGCAAGAATGAATTTCATTTTTGTTTACATTTAGTTTTTTTACCAAATGGTGTCATTTTCTGTAGGTTTGGCCTATATGCAGTATTCCTGTTTTCTGCTTATGCATGTTATAGAGCCAATTGGACAAATTATGCAGCGATAATTGTGTGGGTGTATTAGGATGGATGTCAGAGTGTGGTTTGTATGTGTGTAATAAAAAAATATGTGTGTGTGCATGCTTGAAATATTTGAGAGAGAAAAACTCAAACAAAATCTAGTGAAAGCTTTTTTTCTGAGATATCAACCTCAAATTTGGAACACAACTTCAGACTTATGGTTTTGATTTAGCAGTTTTAGAATTCAACATGTTTCATAAAATATATTCTTTATTTAAAATATTGTTCATAAATCATTTTTATAAACTTAAACATCTATAACTTTTTTTTTTTTTTTTTGGTTTCACTTTTTAAACTTTTACTTCAACAATAATCTAAGGGTCTTCTTTAAAATGAGACCAAACGTAAGTCTGTGCTTCCAAGCTTCAAAATGTTATGACAAGTTTTTTGGATACAAACATTTTTGTCCTCTATGGACCAAATAACTTTTTTTTTTATTGATGCACAAGGGTTAAACAACCTAGACACCATGCTCTGAAGAAACTACAGGCCTAATGAAACATTTTTCATAAATTTTTCATCTCCAGGATGGACAAATATGGATATAATGTGGCCCTCTGGCACTTTACTGCTGTTGTTCTTCTGATGTTATGTTCTTTTGCCTCTGCTTTTCCTCCTGAGTGTGTGGTGATGTTGATCCATCGGGTCTTTTGAGTTCTCCCCACACACACACACACTGAGCTGGGCTGCTCATGTTTTGTTCAGTATCTGAGCTGTGCAGATGTAGTATGATTGATGTGTTGAGTGTGACTTCTCACTGAGATCTTCCATTCGTTGATCAAAAACCTCTCTGTTAGAGTTTAGAGCCGAGACAATGGATGTATAAAATCCCCCCCCCCACCCCACCCCCCACACACACACACCTCGTCACGTGCTTGAGGTCTCGAAGGCCCTGAGCTGCTGACTGAACGTGTTTTGTAACCTGTGAAATTATTGCCTGAACGAGGGCCTGTGAGGGACGATTCGCTTTTCATAACATTTATGCTGAAATAATCACAATAAAACTAGATCCTGCAAGTGAAAAATCAATAAATGAAAAGGAATAAGCGGCAGAAAGCTGAGTGATGCCAGGCTTGACCTGTCGCCTCGTGACGTCACTCACGGCTCAGACACACTGCGTGATCTTTCTGGGTTTCAGGACAGCACTTAAGGCAATAATTAACCAAAGTTTTATATCCTCTTAAAAATAAGTGAATTATGTAACGCCGGCTCTGTGTGGCAGCAGCTGCGGTCAGCAAGTCTTCTGAATAAATCTCTGGACAGGGAGGAGGATCTGCTGATGGACCCGAAAACCCCCTGTAGTGAACACCTTCGCTTTCATTTATTTATTTATTTGTTCATTTTGGCTGGTTTCAATATCACAACCTGTTTTAGAAGAAATAGTGAGTTGCTTTGTGTAAAAATCGCTGATTCTCAGCAAATGCAGTAGTTCAAGCATTCTATGCATAAAATAAAATATAAAATAGCAAGAGTTGCAGGAGAATCAAATAGTTTTTCAGTGAAGCAACTGAAACCATCAGCATTTAATTGCCTGTTTTAGTTCAGCCACATTTATAGTAGAAGTTGGGGATCAGTGCGTTTTCCCCCTCTAAATAAATTAATATTTTTATTCAGCAAGGATAGCCATTAAATTGATCTCTTCTTTTTAATGTTTTGTTCATCAAAGTGTCATGAAAAAAGGTAGCATATTTTCTTCAGAAATATTCAGCAGCACAAATATTTTCAACAATGTTTCTTGAGCATCAAATCATCATATTAGAATGATTTCTGGATCACGTGACACACTGAAAACACGTAGGCTAATGATGCTGAAAATTCTGCTTTGATCACAGGAATAAATTACATTTCACAATAAATTCGCATAGAAAGCAGCTGTTTTAAATTGTACTGTGATGCACCGATCACAGGTTATAGTGCATAAACGAAGAGGTTTATAGAGAAAGAGTCTCCAGCTCAAATCAGATAAACTCTCATTATGACCAGTAGGTGGCGCTGTAGGCCGAGCTCATCTGAGAGAGACTTTACACAGAAAAGCTGTGCCTTGGCTCTTGATTGAGCATAATGTGCAACCATGATCCAAAAACAATAGGTGGTTATTATGTTCCTAAAACAGGTTCACAACATCATTCCCCTTCACAGCTTTCAGAAAGCAGATCTGAAGACCTCATATAAGCGCTGTCTGAGGACAGAAACTACATGTTTGTATCCAAGAAATGTGGTTAAATGAACCCGTCCATATTTTGAAAATGTATACAGAGAAAAAAGGTGCATTTTAAATATTAATAAAATATAAAATAGCTATAAATATTTTACCTTTCGGGGTACAGCCCTTAAAATGACATATTTGTTCCTTTTTACTCATAAAAGATGCATATTAGTACCTTAGAGTACAAATACGTACCTTAAGGTACTACTCTGAACCTTTATGTGGTAAAAAAAAAAAAAAAAAGGTACAAAGACTGCTCCAGTTACAAGCTAAATTGTTACACCTTTTTTATCTCTGTATAGCAATAATCCCAATGAATTCAAAATCTAAAATCTAAGATCATATTGCATATGGATTGCTGCTATCAGCCAGTGATTTACCTGACATCACATCATTATGTGCGCATGCACCCGCAGTGTGTTGTGTTTAAAGCATCCTGTAGATGGCGCTCTTATCCACGAAAAGCTCCATGCGTCATGAAGAATCATTGACCATTTATGACACAACAATAATGCCTCAGCGGTCAGTAAAGACATTTTTCTTTATTGACGACGTGTATTCATTCACTTCCCTTTTCATAGAGGATAATAGTGTCCCATTCCAACTTTACTCTTAACTCAACAGCCAAAACCATCTCAAGATCAGCTGTATTTTGGTGTCAGATTGTCTGATAAAGCAAAACTTTACCGTGGGTCATTGTCAAATAAGAAAACAAAAATAAAAACATTAATTCAAAAGTGCTAGTATTTCTATACACCTTAAATACAAAATAATGAATTACTGATAATAATAGGCTCCTAGCCTAATCATTCTTGTAGAATAGCCTACCTGATTTGAGAAAAATACTTTTTTTTTTTTTTTTTTTACAGGTTATACTAAAGTTAGATAAAGTTTAAGTAAATAAATGCCATTTTCCACAACATATTTAAACTACTAAACAGCTTTAATGGCTTTTTAAGCTAAATGAATAAATTATTAAACAAAACAATTAATCAAATTGGACAACATTATATGCAAAAAATAATGTTTTTTTTTTGTTGTTAAAAAAAATATTGTATCTGTAAATGATTAAATGGATAAAAAAAAAAAAAAAAAAAAAAAAAATACAATAGCCTATTCCCAATCTGGAAATCTTGAGAACACAAGTTGACTCCTTAGTTGTAATGCTATTACAAAAATATTATATTGGAATTTGAATCGTTATGAGCATGCGTTCAGCTCTTACTAATATATAGCCAAGGTCTTGTGACAACTTTCCTGCAACTTCTGACATATTATTTCAAACCGGCTTTAGCAAATCATGTTATTCAGTTGTTTATTTTTGCTATGCCATGATGAGATAAAAATAGAGAACAGCAAGAGAAGCCTGACCATTTTTTTTCTCAAGAATTTGAGAATTTAAGCATTTAAATTGTACTTTAATTGTTATAAGATAGACCTATCAAAATACACCTATCTCAGTGAGTTATTGCGCATCCTGAAATCAAGCATCATTGACAAGACCCTCCTCCATCTCTCAACGGTGTTTTAACTTAGTTGGACTAGTTTTCTGTGCGCATTGCAGCCTGTGAGCTGGAGTCTGAACACACACACACACACACCTCGCAGCTCATTAGCACAGTCACCGATAAGCATTTGTTGTTGTGACATCATCATCACAGTGCCGCGTGACCCGTCCTGATCAAAGGGCCACTGTGTCCGGCGGGCTAGTCCCAAATCGCGGCCTATTCATTCCACATGTATGAAGTGTCCTAGTGACGTCATCACCGGGCGCTGCTGACCTTGCCCTGTCCCGCGCGGATCGAGGGGAAGCCCGACCGGCCCACACGGACATACGCAAGTGGAAACCAGAAGGAAATGGAGAATTGTAGAAAAGGGAACCAAAGAGTCCATATAAGTAGCGTTTATCAGCCTCTCTCACGAGCGCAGGAGCCAGAGCCTCGGTCGGGCTGGGCCACAATCCCTCTCCCAGGAATTGAGGAAAAGCACAGTCCCGCGCATCTGTTTCCTCAGACAGCACATAGAGGAAGCGGGGCGTAAATCACACACAACGAAAATAGAATCAGGGCTGTTATTCAGAATGATCTGGGAGACCTGCTCCTTTTTTCTTTTCCAGGGCTGGCACAAATTTACACTGGCATCCCTACAAGAGGCCATACCTGATGTGCTTTTGGAAATAAATATCTTATGAGGGGCCGAGGCTGGCTGGGATCTCACTCTTTTCAGTGGAGAAAATAAAATAAATAAAGAATATATATATATAGACCTATATAGGATATATATATATATATATATATATATATATATATATATATATATATATATATATATATATATGTATATACACACATATATTTATTTTTTCTTTATAGTTACATATTTAAGTCAACAACATAGCTATTTAAAATTCAAACTTCATTGCACAAGAAAAAAAGGTTATATTTAACCCCTGCATGGCTGGACATGTTGTGACCCTATCGGGCGGGTGGGGAACGTTGGTCCTGGAGGGGCTCTCTCCCGCAGAGTTTACTTCCAACCCTAATCAAACACACCTGAACAAGCCAATCAATGTCTTCAGGGTCAGTAAGGCTACAATCAGGTGAGTGTTTTCAGGGTTGGAGCTTAACTCTGAAGGACAGTGGCCCTCCTGGACCAACGCTCACCACCCCTGCACTATGGAGTAGCCTAAGTTGTCACAATAATACCTGCTATTTGAGAAGACTACATATTTTAAAAGGTTATACTATCTAAGTAAGTAAATAAACCATCTCCCACACCATATTTAGATTACTATCAGTTTTAATGGCAAAGTGAAGAAATTATTAAACAAAACAAGTTATCAGAATGGACAACATAATAGGCAAAAATATCAAATAATATTGTTTTGCTAAACAGAAACTGTAATTAATTAAATGCATAAAATTGTATCTGATAAAAAATTATACAACATTCCCCATGGAAATCTTGAGAACAAAGTTTTCTTTCATCATGGTTGACTCTTATCTGAATATATTGTATTCACATGTTAACCAAATGCTATCACAAAAATATTAAGATATTAGAATTTGCCTATTATATGAGAGTTTTGTGTTTGAAACGTTCAACCTGCGTTCAGCTCTTACAGTTATAGGTCTTGAGCCAACTTTCCTGAGTGACATATTATCTCAAACTGGCTTTGGCAAATCATGATATTCAATATTTGTTTGTTTACTTTAGCTATGCCAAGAGATGAAAATTTAGCACAGCAAGAGAAGCCTGTCATGTAATCTGTCGAAAACGACCGCTTGGCTGCTACCAAACTTATATTAGCCTACACTCTATTGATACAAATAAAATGTGAATTATGCATTGAAATATGTCCAGTGCCATCTGGCTAAACAGTGGGTATTAAATCACACATCGGAATAGCTCGGAGAGTTAATGGAAATTCCCTGAATCTCGTAAACAGCTCTGCATGGTGTTTCTCCGAGGCCAAGAGCCCACAGCGATGAGCTCCACACGAATCCTTCAGCAGCCGTCGGTGTTAACAGCTGTGTGGAGAGAGTTAGCATGAAGGAACAGACTGACGGCTAAATACTGGACTGCTTACACACACACACACACACACACACACACACTAGTTCACTTCCAAAACCTAGTGAGCTGCCTCGTCTAGGGATCTGCCTTCAAAGAAGCATCATAACTGAAATAAGTGACTGATGTGGAAAGCTGTACAGGCAGAAACTGTATGCCACACTAACTAGCTTTCCTTTCTACACAACAGAGACTCAGTTAATTCCAATAGAGTTTGATGTTAGCATGTCACTAAGCTAATGTAATTCTCCAAAAAAAAAACCCACTATGAAAGTCAATGGGGTCCATCAACTGTTTAGTTACAAGCATTCTTCAAATGTATACAGGTTTGGAACAACTTGAGGGAAAGCAAATGATGAACTATCCCTTTAATGCTATTTGGGCATAAGAAACAACATTTATGGGACAGTTCATGTCAAATTTTGTTGCTTGGTTTTTGAAATACTGTAAGTTATTTGAATGTGAGTTTATCCAATCACGTAGAAACTTGGTCTTGAATTCCCAAAATAGTTGCCCAGAGGCGTTGCAAATATGTCCATCAAATGAAATCACTTTCTTGAAAGGGGACTTTGGCCAAAATGAGGCATCTTGAGCAGTGGTTCTCAACCAGGGGCCCGGTGGGGAGTTTCAGGGGGCCGAGGACGATTTAAAGAGGCCTTCTACAAAGTCTTGATTTTGTTTTTGGGATCTACTGTTATAATCTACTGGTTTTCATGTTTGAATGTTCAAAAACACATTATTTTTCCCATATTTAACATTGCGTGAGCTTAGAATTATAAGGTTCTATCTCCGTTTAGGGTAGTTCTGAGATATTGAGCATCAAAGTTTTTACATCCCAGCTGGCAATGGAGAGATGGAACCTTTTTATTTTATTAATAACTACTAACAAAATATTTTTTTACAAAAATAACACCACACAGGCATTAATAAACACCTAATGGATCAGATTATGTCAAAAACTCAATTTCGACCAAAAGTGGAGATAGAACCTTATAATTCTAAGCTCACCTAGACTGTTCCCAGTCTTACACTCTTGTTTAGGTCCTGTCTCTGTGAAGCCCCACCTTCTGAAAAGCGCATTGTGCTCTGATTGGTCGGCTGGATCAGTGTGTTGTGATTGGTCAACTGGGTAGGCAACTCACTAGCTTTTGGAACAGATCTAATGTTTCCCCTGACTTATATATAAAAAAAATCTTTCTCTGTCCAAGAAACAAATTATTAGGGGTTCAAACCCTATTGTAATTGTTAAAATTTCCAAGGATCAGCATTCTCCCCTAAAAGTGATCGGGCAGACCAAACCGTAAATCATAGAGACTTGAAACTTTGAGGGCAGGTAGTACTCACACCATCTACAGCACAGGTGTCAAACTCAGTTCCTGGAGGGCCACAGCCCTACAGAGTTTAGTTCCAACCCTGCTTCAAGACACACACACCTGCAGTTTTCAAATAAGCCTGAAGGACTTGATTAGCTGATCAGGTGTGTTTAATCAGGGTTGAAGCTAAACTCTGCAGGGCTGTGGCCCTCAAGGAACTGAGTTTGACACCTGTGATCTACAGCGTCTGAATTTTCGGGTATTTGGGATTTTTTGGAACTATATAGGTTCTATAGGTTTTTGGCCCGATCGGAACCAAACCAGTGCAGCAAGATTCTGATTGTCAATAATTATCAAAACAAACGTTAAAATTTCGATTCACGGTCTCTAAGGGCTGCCAAAATGTTAGAAGTGGGAGGAGACACTTTTACTAAAATGGCTATAACTCGTGAACAGAGTGAGTATACAGTATGTAGGAGCTCATAATGTGGTCGTGTAAAAAAGCATGCGGTGACTGGCCACTTGGTGGCGCTATAACATGGAAAAACCATAAAACAAGTCTGACTGACTTGAAAATTGGCATGCGGTGTCTTCGTCCAAGGTGCCAAGACTGCCCTCGAGGACATTCGCGTATCTTGAACAATGCGTCCTGGGCCTGTTTGATTAGAAATTAGAAAGAAATCGTGTTTTTCACATGGCGTAAATGATTTTACACCATGCGATTTTTGGCACACGTCCACAACATTCATACCGCATGTTGTACATCTTCATTCTGAGCAACTTTGTCTCTAGGACCGCCACTGTTAATCGAATCGTTTGTTAAATATTGGAGATTATTTCAAAAACCAACTTTGGCGAACTAGTCCTAGGTTTTTGTCTCCACCTCAATAACTGTTAAAAAGCTTTTAAACCATATATTTTCTATGGTAAACTGCCTGTATTGGTTGTAAATGGTCTTTTCCATCAATGATCGAGAAGGTTACACACTTGCTAATTAAAACATAATACCTTTTTACGCATGTGCTTAAAAGACTTAAAGCGCCTGAACACTCGATAATTGCTCGCAGCTATATTTCCTATATATTTTTTTCCATCAAATCTATATAAATCAGCCAGTCTATAAAAGTTCCATGCCATGAAAGTTCGCATATGACGATAAAGCTCGTATAGGTTTCAGATCTCAAGGCCCTTCTTTGTTTCTTTATGAAACAATAGTCTTATAGATTCACTGTCAAGAGGAATGACATAATTCTGAATAAAACCAAGTAGATTTTATATACTGTGTTGTGGTTTTGGAGTGCATTGATGCCTTCTCAGATAATGAGCTCGCGCCATGGGCCGTGAACACAGAGACGCACGACAGCAAAGCCTCTTCTCTGGGACTAATACATGCTACAGACTGACGAAGACGTGATTAATAACTGTAGAAGAAAATTTTGCACAAACAGAAATGTGGTCCTAAAAATGATAATTTCGTCACAGATGGTCGTCCTTTTCAAAGGCAGGCCGCACAGTTTGCTGTTGAAGATAGTGGTGTGTGGAGATGGAGCGGCACTATTGATGTTTGTGAAGGGGACATCAATACTGCTCTGTAATAAAGCTCTGTTGACTGCAGGGAGCCTGAGTCGCGTTTCCTCGCCCCCGGTCCACACACGCACCCTTCTATCGCCCCTGCTCTCAGATGTAATTACCTTGCTTGGCTATCCATTTAGGAAGTCTTTGTCAAGTAAAATCATCTCTGACTGTGATGAGCAAGCAGAGTTATGTGTGTACGTTAATCTCCGGGGTGTTATGGGTCATTCCTTTCATGCAAAACATTTTATGTCCCCATAGTATATGTTCATGGATAACACTCAATCTTAACAGAGAGAAATCATATTAGTTAGTTTTCTTTTATCAAAAGGAAGCAAATATGGGATGGACTGTAATTTCATTACGTTGGTTTGATTGGATGTTTTTCATTTTTGCTTATAGCTTCTAAAGTGAAAATACTAGGCTAATTTAGGCCTATCAAGAAATATCCCAGGTGTTTCTTCCTCACATCTTTAATTGGATTTCAAACGAAACGTGTTTTCATGCCAATAATGAGTCTCATTCTCAAATAACTGAGTGGTTTATTTGTGCTTGTATGCATACACCTGAATTTGTTCGTAACTATGTTCTAATGTTAATGAATTCAGATTAACCTAAATGAGAGACCATGTACCTGTAGTTGGTAATTAGCATAAAGCATGCCCACATAATCTTCATATAAGGGTTTTCCATACAGCCTCACTTCTCTCTCCTGCTCCTCTCACTGGCTGTGTCCATAATCGCCCCTCATTCACTATTCCCTACATTAGTCCACTAATATATTCCACTTGAAGAAGTGAGTGAATTCGGACACTGCTGGAAGTTTAACAATCATTTGAAACTTGGCAAACTGGCAGCTCCAGTAGTAATGAAAAGATTTATCTTGAACTCTGTCATGAAAATTAGCATCTATAAACCATTAAACAATTTAATAATCAATTAAAAAGGAACTTATAACAGTATGATTTTACGCTGTAGCCACATTGGACCAGTGGTTTGGACAATGGATGGATGGATGATTTAGCGCCATCTTCTGGTCAGATGCGGAAATTCATTCAGCACGACCCTGACAGTGCATTACAGGTGCATTGTGGGATTGAGTGCACTCGATAACGTCCACTTTGGTTTCGGACACCACTACAAATGGCTGTTCCCTATTTAAGGGTAAAGGGGGCGATTTCGGACACAGCCACTGATTCCTTCGTGCAAAGCAATGATATTTGAATAAAGTAAAGTGTGTCGAATGCAATGATAAGATGTCCTACCTGCCCGTCAACATGTGTATTTCTTTACCTCCGCACACCTGTTCGCATCAGAGCGTTCATGCTATGCAGAGTTAGACAGACGTCAGTCACCGAAACAGCTGCCGCCTTTAACAGTTCCTCCTGAACCAAAACAACTTTCCTTCCCAAGTGTGCCGCACAAGTCCTGAAAAGTGAAGCCAAAGCATTTTGATCGCCCCCTGGTGGCTGGCTGCAGTATAGGTCATAAAACCCACCCTCTCCATGTAATCGAATGGGAAGATAGCCAAACTAACTAGCTCTTATCATGCTGCCGGATGTTCGAGTGTTAGTTTGTCCTGTAAGTTTGGTTTTAGTTATTTAATGCCAGAGCCGTTGAAAAACAGAGTTACGACACTCCCATAGACTGCCATGGAAACTATGGTATGCGGAAGTAACGTGTGTCGTGGAGCAGCCGATAATTCCAAACACTGATAGTTCCAGCACTGAACCCCATTCATTTTCAGTGTTTCCGAAGTACGCTCGCTGGTAAGTTGATGAAATTACTGTATTTTTGACATTTGATCGCATTAGTTGTCCTCTCATGAATCTAGTAAGTAGTTGTAATTTATGTAGGCAACTTTAGTTAATGTTTATTGGAAGAGAAATTGCGGCAAGCTTACGTGACCAACACTTCACTAACGTTAGCTACCAGTCAGAAATGTGTAAATTCAATACTGAGGTCGTAGTTAAATGTGATGGTGCACTACATTGTATTCAGAGTTTTTTTTTGTTTGTTTTTTGTCAACCCTATTTACATACATGACGTGGTCAGAATATTAGAAATGCATCTGGATATAAAGCAAATAAGTACAGTAGTACCCTCACAATTAAGACCTCAATATATATATATAATTTTTTTCTCATTTAATTTCAAATTATGTACAAGAGTACAGAGTCATAATTATAGAAACTGTCAAATGACAAATGACAATGACAAATGTCCAAATAGATATGGACCTAACTGTAGGTGTGTACTCTCACTTCTGTAATCTCAGCCTCATGAAAATGTTTAGGAAACACAGGCTTTCAATGTATATGGGCCTATGAAACGCTCTGCTTCTGGCAGGGGAATGCACTCACCCAAAAATCCAAGTAACTATAGCATTACTTACAGTGTGTAGTTTGAATGCTTGTTATCAATGTATGGCTAAGCATTTGACTGATTCTCGATTCACCACCAGGTCTCCAGATCATCCTACAGCATCGGTGGCAGAATGTAATGGCTACTGTGAACACTTGTATTCCTCTTCTGGCCTGCTTTCTGCCATCTTTCTCTCCCCGTAGGAAGCCGAAAGAGTTTCTTTGAGGACAGAACATTCAAGGAAAACTTAACTACCCTCTCCTTAGATATAATAATTAAATGTGTTGTTGAATGCAATTGGTTGCCTTGTATATTTTTTACTGTTAACCCAACTTCTTTCTTGACTTAATCTGAGCGGTTTTAACTGATATTCACTTGTTGTGCAGGTTTATGTGAATGTATTTTAACAGAACATAACATTAGGATATTAGAAATGATGACCATAGAAGCACGAGAAAAATATATACAGTAAATACTGTAAATGTATTATACCTTATTGGGAGCAGTCCCCCTGCCCTCCAAAATTAAACACAAAATTTTAGAAAATTCAAAGGGCTTTATTGACATAAAAGTTTCAAGAACAATGTGTGTGTGTGTGTGTGTGTGTGTGTGTACACTACCAGTCAAAAGTTTTGGATCGGTAAGATTTTTAATGTTTTTAAAATAACTCTTCTGCTCACCAAAGTTGCATTTATTTGATTTCACAATATTACTGTTTTTGTATTTTTAAAAACAAAAACAGTATTATTGTGAAACATATTAATGTAAATCAGCTGTTGTCTATGTGAATATATAGTAAAGTGTAATTTATTCCTGTGATCAAAGCTGAATGTTCAGCATCATTACTCCAGTCTTCAGTGTCACATGATCCTTCAGAAATCATTCTAATATGATGATTTGATGATCAAGAAACATTTCTCATTATTATTATTAATGTTGAGAAAAGTTATTAACATTTTTTATTTCAGGATTATTTGATGAATAGAAAGTTTAAAAGAACAGCTTATCTGAAATGGAAAGCTTTTGTAACATTAAACACTACCGTTCAAAAGTTTGGGTCAGTAGGAATTTCTATTTTATTTTAGAAAATAAAAATAAAATAAATCAATACTTTTATTCATCAGGGATGAATCAAATTGAAGGGAGGATTAATTTTAGTATGGCTAATGTACCCCTAGATCCTTTCAAACCATTCATCAGAACACACACAAATACGTGCATAGCACGATGTACTGTGTACAGTATGTTTAGGCTACATGTAAATGTATACTGAAATGAATCCCGTTAACATAGTTATTCCACTCATTAACCATTTCTCCAGTTTAATTTCAACTGACCACACTGCTAACGATATGCCGTCTCTCCATCATTACAGAAATCTGCTGCAAATGGTTGTTGGTGTAAATGTATTCTACGCTATGGGAGCACCCAATTTCCTTCCAAAATTAAACAAAAACGTATTAATGCTGTGTTTCTGCTACTCTCCAGAAAATAAATGATATTGTATGCAAGTCATTTAAGTGTCACCGTAATAATCAATGTACATTAGGGGAGAGTGGGGTGAGTTGTGCCAGTTTTTACTCAAAGTGACTTTAAAGTGAGGCCATGGCAGTAATGCCTTCAACTTAAGGATGTACATATATTTCAGGATGTGGTGCATCCCTGAGAACAATAACTTTGGATCTGAAATAAATTGTTTCAGAAATATAGCTCTTGGGAAAAAAGTGGTCTCATGGCACAACTTGCCCCTGGTGCGGGGGAAGTTGTGCCTTTGGGGGAATACATTGGGGGTAAATTGTGCCAGTGATTTCTGAAGTAAAACAGAACATTTTAATGTTATGAACCGTAATGCTATATGAAAGCAAGATAAATTCAATACAAAATGACTCATTTAAGGTTTATTTAGATATTGTCACCCTGGAATACCATAGCATGCGTTTTTCCTACTATGGTCAATTGCATAGGGATTTTGTATTGAACATAACTCTGGATCACAGTGTCATAGAGACAAGGGGGCGGGCTCATTTTACTCAGACGACCAATCAGTCTCTTAGGATCATTGTGAAGCTATCAAGCTACGCCCTAGCAACCATTTAGAGCACTATAGCAACACAATATATGATATTTGTGAATCATTTCAGGCAAAAAGGCTTTGGCAATAGATGCCTGTTGACATAGCGCTGTCAATTATGTAACATATAAGAATAAAGTGACTAGGCTAATTTCTAAACATCCTATTGTGACATAGGCCACTTAAAAACGGAATAATACTTCTCTTTAATAACATAGTGCAAACTCAAAACTGAAATCAGTGTTAGCTAAATTAAACAAATAGCAGGCAGGCCTGAGTCAAACAATGACCGCCATACGCCCGGCATGCCCGTGATCGACTTGCTTCAGCCTATCAGAAGCTGGCGCTCTTATGATTCAGGGGTGCTTAATAGTTTCCTGTTCAATGACGTCACCCGCCTATGACGATCCGTCTCGCCATTGGACTGATTCCATACGTGCTTCATGACGCACTCACACAGGGGCGTTCCCACAGCGTTTCAACGCAGCGTCTCGTTCCCTCTTCAGGGAACCAGGGTCACACACGTAACCGAGATGTTTACCTGTTCGGCGTGATGAAGTTTAATGACCCGACGTCGACAACATCTGTACTGTAGTCCCGCCTTTTTCAAAAAAAAAAAAGAAGATGTTTAAACACGTGCTGTCATCCCTGCAGCACTCTATGACATCATCCTCCAGGAAATTACATAATTCAATGGGAAAACAACATTAGATCATTTAGAAAGTATTAGCAACAAGTATTAACAATCTTAAACATTCCATCCTGTTTGATAAAATTAGAAGAATTTGATATACCTTACTTCCTTACAGCACAATTGCAACACAAGCATATTCATTTTGTGAATGTTACAGAGTTCGAAAGATACTAGTTAATAGGAAAGGCCCCCATAAAAGCTGGCAGAGTCAGACTGAGGTCCCCAGGCTCATTCCGAGAATGACCTGATCCCACCTCACTCCCTTAATACCTGTACAAGCACAACAAACGAGCAGGAAAGTGCTGTCCTGACAGTTTGTGGCTGTTGAACCAGGAGAGGAGAGCTGGGCAGGGCAGGTGTTTCCCGCGTCCCCCGGGAGAAAGCAACTACACCTGCCGGCTGCAGGCCATGTGATGGATCGATGGAAGAGGAACTGACTCAGCGCTCTAGCTCTGCACAGGACCTGATTGAAACACTCTGTCATCACACAAACAATAACAGACATTCATCTTTTAGCGTCGGCAGGGGAGGCTGCAGCCTCGTGCTTGTGCAGGACTGATGAGGGCAGTAAAGGGAAGGAGACGGGTTGCTTTAGGAAATGGTTCTGTGGACCCGCACCGTGTCAAACAGCCTCTTCAGCAAAGCTTCTTTATAAAGCACAAACACCTGCCTAATATCTACACATGAGGACGGAGAACAGCCGTTTAACACCATCCCACTGACACTTACAGAGTCATCAGACAAACTTCATTAGTCATCTGCATCACATTCAGATAGATCCTCTCTCCAAACACAGCTATGTGTACGCTGTAAACCTGTGATGAAGGTTTATTATCTGAAAACACAATATTCATCCATAGGTAAGACTAGCTGTCAAATCACACAGAGCAGTCGGCAAGTTTTGAGTCAAAAGTCCAAACGCTCATGTCGGTTTCAAACATCTAGTTCAAAACCCTGTTTGAATTATTGCAGTATTCAAATATTTTTTTAGTTCTGTCAAATCAATTAATTATCGATTAACTAACATTAAAGTTTGTGTGTTTATATATATATATATATATATATATATGTGTGTGTGTGTATGTGTGTGTAATATATATATAATATATATATATAAATATACAAATTTATACACACACATATATTATATAAACAAATTTTTATGTTGAACTTTTAGGTGCGATAAATCGATTTGACAGCACAGTTTCTTTTTATTTTATAATGGTTTAATTTAGCTGAAAAGCCCTTAAATAGTCTATAGGCTAATAATTTTGACAAACTGGAATTCTTCTCAAACCAGTGACAAAAGCATTCTCCCATTTAGAGTCATTTTGTGTGACAACATGTCCTGCTATTGGGGCATGTTGTCACAAAAGATCAACATGTTTTAAATGAAGCCTTTTTTTTTCTTTTCTTTTTTCAAAAACGGTGCAAATGTTAAATAGCTTTTATAACCAAGAATTTAAGCTATGTGCCTATACTGATAGTGACTTTCAAAAATACCTTAATTAAATTATTCACTGGAGTAAAATTCACAACTAGCCCCCCGTCTTAATCATATTCATATGTGGGTCTATAAGAAATGGATAAAGAGACCGCATTTCACATGAGGTTTAAATATGATAATTGAATGTGATAATAAGAAAATGATTAAGCTGTAATTATAATCCTTTAATTAGACAACCCTGAAAGGTGATAGCAATCAAAATGGCGTGTGTTTAGTTGAAGTGCAGTTCCTGTGGTCGGTGATCAGTAGAGGGCAGCCTGATCACACCGGCTCCACAAAACACAAAACACGTACTGCATCTCCACAGCTACACCAGTTTACCATTGCACATGAAATTCAGAATCAATTTTTCATTCACCAAAGTCTTATAGTACCTCAGAGGTTCGCTTGCAATGGTAGACATGAGGAAACACACATCGGTTTGAACAGAGTTGTAGAGTCCGAGTGTCTGACAGTAATAGATGGACTCCAATATTACGCTCAAAAACCTTTGAGGCTTATTGAAAATGGGAAGCTAATCTTATCTAAAAGTAACACGCTTTGAAGGCGTTATGAAAAGCTGCTTTGTGTGTGCATCGCCGCCGCCCCACACACTCATAAATCTTCAGGTGAAATAATTGTTTACAGTTTGAATTAATGTAACACGCATTCCTCAGCAACTAATAAATTAGAGACGCTCTCATTAGCATCTGAATTGATTTCCCCCCTAATTCTCATCCAGCACACAACACATGTGGCTGGGTCGCGCTCAACTTTCTCTGCCTGTTTTCTTTCTGGATTCCCAAGCAACTACAGAGAAAGAAGAAGAAGCGCAGGTTTAAAAGAAAAGAAAAGAAAAGAAAAGAAACATGGACTATAAAGCCAAAGCTTGTCATTGGTATGCAAAAAAGAGGGTCCCTGGTTATTTATTCTGTTATTCTTTGTTGTGAACATTATAATTTATAGCTTCAGTTAGTGTATGGTTTCAGTAATATATGCTCTCTCTGTGGAGTTCTGGTGCAGGGAATAGTCTGAATATTGAATAGGCTGTCATCATTTACTCACTTGCATGCTGTTCCACATCTGCAACTGTCTTTCCAAACAACAAATGCATAAAATCACAGAATCTGTCAACAGTGCCATTGGACACATGCACATGACTGAAGCCGATACACACCAGGATTGGATCAGTTCTCGTTTTGTGACCGATTGCAACAGTTTGAATAGGTGAAAGTTCACCTTCATTGTATAGAAAAGAAAAGCTTAATGTTTTGTTTCATTGAAAAATGAACAGGTTTAGAATGACATGAACTAAATAACAGTGGAAATGTCTTTTAATGGTCACATACTGATATTGGTGTTTATTAATGGCACACACTCTAAGAAAAGTACTGCATGTAAAAGTGTGTTAATCTGAAGGAATTTTTCAAATTGATTTTTCACCGTATTTTGAATTACGCATTGCACTGTTTTCTCTTTTAGGATTGAAGAAAACGTCCATAAATCTTATCAGATAATGTGCAGACAGAATTTTAATTTTTTTCTCACCGTGTATCTCCACCACAGATATTTAGGAGGATGTGCACCCTCTAATATTTATGGTTTTTCTATGAACAATTCTTAAACTATGCTTCCCCCATCTGAATATGTGGTTATGGCATTGGTTTGTTGTGTTGATTTCAACCATGATAAACCTGTTTGTAGGATTAGATTAGTTCTTGAAGAAGCAGTAAAGAGGGGTTTATCCTGTCGTGTGAGTGTGTGTGTGTGTGTGTGTGTGTGTAAGACTGGGTTGGCAGTGCTCTCTTATCTTGTCCTGTGCTGCTTATCTGTTCAGTGTACAGCATCAGGTCTGCTCAGATCCCAGAGCCCAAACCTCCAACCAGGAACAAAAGAGAAATTCAAACACTCACACACAATCACTTAGCTGTCTAAATTAGGGCGTAGACTTGAATTAATTGAGCTGTTTAGTCCAAACTTTCTGAAGAGACACAATCGCTTTAAATGATGAACATATTGAATTTAGGCTTTTATTCACATAAAAATATTGATCAGCGAACATAAACAGAAGCTTAACCGAACCTGCTTGACGCACGAGAATGAACCTCATTGGTTCTTGCTGAAGCTCAAACGTGATGCGTAACACGAGAATGAACCTCATTGGTTCTCGCAGGTCAACCGAACATGCTTGAGCTTCTGTTTACCACAACTGATGTGTGAGTTGATGAATGTTTATTTGTGAGTAAAATCCGTTCATCATATAAAGTGATCGAGTCTCTTCAGAAAATTTGACTAAACTGATCAAGTCATCTGGATTAGTTGTACGATCTCTTTATGAACTTTTTGAAGCGTCAAAGTGACAGAAATCTCTCAGATTTCACCAAAAAGGTCTTCATTTGTGATCCGAAGATGAATGAAAGTCTTACGGGTTTGGAACGACATGAGTGTGATTAATCAATGACAGAAATTTCCTTGAATTCAGGCACACACACACACAAATCGCTGTAAAATCCTCTAATTCTACACTAAACACCAGCAAACAGCTCCACATTAACCTCTGACCCTGTATCACTGCAGTCTAATAGTCTCTCTTTCTCTGTGTGTGTGTGTGTGTGTGTGTGGGTGTGTTTCCGCGGCCGAGGCCGTGATGGCAGATTTACAGGATGTTGTGGACGGGATTGGTCAGCACTTCGCTGTATTGAGGATGCATGTGACACATATGACTCCCGTGGTGTCGCAGAGTGATGACATCCTCTTCTTAATGAGCATTGTTAGCGTAGCATGAGCAGAGCCGCGGCGAATCATAAATCAGTCGCTGAGACACACAGGAAGGATTCCCTAATGAACAGCCTCTCTCCTCTTTCATGAGAGATCTTTGAAAGCACACAGACCCTCAGCAGTCCTGAACACACACTCCAGTCCTGGTGCCCGCTGGTCTGGGAATGACATGCGCTTGAACACAACACTGAACACACACGCAGAGCTCTGAAGATCTGAAGCTGCGGGTCTGAGGGGTGATTTGTTGAGTGTCATGGTTAAAGGTGAATGCTCTGTGTGTGTGTGTGTGTGTGTGTGTGTGTACATGTTTTCTATCCCGGTGGGGACTTGATGTGAATGCACGCAGACTCATGGAGACTTGTGTCACTGTGGACCTAAATTGAGGAAACAAGATTATAAATCATACATAAGGAGTTTTTTTGAAAATGTAAAAATGCAGAAAGTTTTGCGTGATGGGGAGGTTTAGGGGACGGGTTAGTGTGTGTGTGTGTGTGTGTGTGTGAGATAGACATGCTTTATATCAGTTTTGCTTTAGGTCCTAGATATTTTATTGGACTTCAAATGTCAACAAACACAAAATAGATTATAATGCAAAATGAAACACTGAACATTTTATACCAGAATGATTTAAAGGTGCTGTATGTAACTCTTTCACTCTACTAAAGCATAAAAATACCATAATATGTTTGCAGATATTAGGAAACATGTTGAGTTCTCATACTCGTTTCTCTGAAAAACACTTCTACGGCCAGTTATTTTACTCATTATATGTTCCGTGTTGGAATGTGTGTTTTTGTTTTGGTCTGTGTGACTCCGCCCACTGCCAGTTCACCCAATAGTATTTCGACACCCCGGATGCCAGTTGGCAGGAGACACAGCGTATTGCAGCCAGCAAACAAACTGGGTCAGAGATTGCAGATTCTAACCAACCTAAAGAGACTCGGTATTCCTCTAAAAATCTCTTTGAACGAGAGAATATTAAAACGCGGATAAATCAACAAGTGTGTAAGTGTCCTTGGCTTTCATTGTCAATTGCGCTCATTCCTGTTGCGTGTCCTCAAACTGGCAACCCGCGTGAGTGTTGAGTCTGAGGGGGAAACAAGGATCTCCCATATTTTGAATTTGGACTGCAGTACCTATTTCCACCACTAGCTGTCAATCTTACAGACTGCACCTTTAATAAAGTGTTGAATCCTCAACCTAGTCGGAACTTACTTGCAAAGCGTTTTGCAAACATTTTGCAATATTTCTGAAATCAGCCTAAGTTGTTTTTTTAACACTTAATTGCATGTTAATTGCAATTAGCAGATATTATGCAGACAGTCTATTAATACTCTAATGACAGTTAAGCCCCTTTCACACAGAGATTCCGGAAAATACACGGATAAAGTGACCCGGGATTTGACCCGGGTTCGTTTGATTTTGGTTCATTCACACTGCCAGTTATTTTCCGGAATCAGAGAGTGCGTTCACACACAACCCGTACAAATTTTATGTATCATCATCACTGGAACATCTCTGCTCAGTGAACGTGTTACATTGCACACATATCTCTAAGCAAAATATAACTCTCCCAGCTCTCTGCTCAGCACACATGTACAACATACTCTGACTTCACAAAATACATTATGAAATTATTATGAAAATGAATAAAAATCTCTCTTTACACTTCAGTGGTCTTTCATTTCATGAATACATTATGATATTATTTGCAAGTACGATTCTTAAAAAATATACAGTACCTGTATATAAAAATATATATTCTTTAAAATATATTCTTTTTCATAAGGGTTTGTCTAACCACCTTAGGCTGGTTTAAGATATTTTTCAGCAGGGCAACAGAGATCCACTGTTTTGAAAAACTGATTGTGTAACTAAACTTACCAAACGAGTGGATACATTCTTTCTCCCTCAATGACACACACTTACATGTATAGGCAAATGGTTGAGTCTTGGCCAAAGAGCATGAGCACTGTGTGTCTGTAGACTGTCAATGCGTCTTGATGCTCGCGCTCTCTCTCTCTCTCTCTCTCTCTTCTGAATGGAGTGCCTGGCATTTGTCCTCAGCTGTAATGTAATTGTGTTTTACTGCACAGTGCAGTGTAATTGCTGACTAGTCTGTTAACCTTTTAAATCAGCACACAGCTGTGCTGCTGGAGAGAAGACTGATAACAATAGAGGGAGCGAGAGAGCGAGGGAGGGAGAGGGCAAAGAGAAAGAGAGAGACAAAAACAGAGCATGCACACAGAGTTGTCATATAGTATCATTTTGCATTTTTTTCATAGTTGCACGTTAAGTTTTTAATTCCCTTTATGTATGCTTGAAGGGATACAAATTTAGTACACTTAAAAATGAAAATGTTGTCATCATTTACTCACCTATGCTGTTGCAAACCCATCTGACTTTCTTCTGTATGCAAAAAGAGAAGTTTTGAAGAACGTTGCTCTTTTCCATACAAAGAAAGTGTACAGTGACCAGAGGCTGTTTCTAAAGTTCAAAACGGACAAAACACACCATGCAAACTTCATAAAACAGTCCACAATTAAGGCACTATATTCCAAGACTTCCAAGAAAACGATATGATCAGATAAATTACATTTAATACACATTCAGCATTTCTGTGACTCATTCTGAAAAGATCTGTGAATGTTGTGAGCTTTATAAAAGTTCATTTTTGGGGGATTGGCTGATTGGGACATATAAACTATATATATGTATATATATATCAAATCAATCAATCACGATTAATCGCATCTAAGCTTGTGTTTATATAATACATGTTTACATTATACAGTATATATGCACGCACACACACACACACACACACACACTCACTCACGCACGCACGCACGCACGCACACGCACACACACACACACACACACACACATAAACACAAACTTGTATGTTAGATGCGATTAATCACGATTAATCGATTTGACAGCAGATTACATATTCACTATTATATAAGAGTTTTCCCTCAAAAAACTCAGAATTACTGCTTATTGATAACTGTGTTTGACTAGTTAGGACAATATTTGGGGGGAAACATGGGTTTTTAGGCAGTTTCAAGTAATTCACAATTCTTTGTATTTGTGACTCAAAAAGGAATTGTTGAGGAATTGTACACTGGAAATATGTATTTTTTTACAATGTTTGTTCCATCAACAATTGAGTTGGAAACTGCTAGAACTGGTTGAGGATCCATACGCTCATTGGCAGCTTTCTCCTGGGAGTCATCTGGATTGATGATCGCTCCGGATGATCCGGACGGCTGGGGAATATGAGGACGCTTCACAGAACCAGACGCTTACATCACGATTATTCCCCCTTAATATGCAGTAATGGCCAGTCCACGAACAAATCAATCTCTGGAAATGTTTCTTTTTAATAATTCAGTCAAACTGATTCACAAAGTGTCTGTAATAGCTTTAATGGGATTTAAGGTGAGGTGAAAAACAACTCGTCATATGACATATGCATATGCAATTTAAACATCACTTTAATACTCAAATTAATTAGTTTTATGAAATGTAAATTTCTCGTTGAAGTAGGTTCTGTATCCCATAATGCACCATTCTGAGCTGGTATGATAAAGGCAAAAAATACTCAGAAGAGAAACAATGGCACACTCTTTGTTAGCACTTTTATATTAATTTATTACTATTAGGATTGCCAGAGTTAACACCAAATTAATACTATATATTATATATGATTCATGTAATTATATTATTATATATATTTAATACATAAATCTATCAGGAAACAATGGAGAAATCCCTCCTATTAAACAATCCACAAATTTATTCATCAAGCTTTTGCCAAAAGTAAAGTCATTTGCAGTCATCGTATGTTTAAATTTATGTTTAGAGCTGAAGTATGAAAATTAATGTATGTGTGAAACAGCAATAATGGGAAAGGCCATCTGACTTATTTTTGACAAAATGAATGCATTTAAACTGAATGTACTATAGTTTGAATTCATATTATATTATATTATATATTAAGAGGCCAATTTGAGCAAATTGTAAATTGTTTTACTCTATTGCCGGCCTTATTTCGACGTGTTTCTATTATTTTCTCCACCTTCTCCATCAGGCAGTGCAATACTGGCACTGGTTTAATTCTCTACTGTGTGTCTGTGTGTGTATTATGAAATGTGTGATGCAGCTTTATAAAGTCCTTTGCTGACACTAATCACACATGTGTGTTTTATTGTACTTCTCTCTCAATACTCTGGCAGAGATTTCAGAGGCGCTCAGCACCCCGAACAACTAAATCACATTCATTTTAATGATAACACCCACCAGTGACGATTAGGCTCCCGTGGATTGCTGTGCCGAACCATTCTCTGTCAGTGTGTGTGTGAGAAGAAGGCCAGAGAATGAGTGTGTGTGTGTGTGTGTGTGTGTGTAATTCAGTAATCAGAGTTGCAGCTGCTGCTGAGTCTCTCTGCTTAACCTTGACAAGTCAGTGTGATCCAGCCGCAATTTGCTTATCTTACTCCACACCGGCTCCATAGAGCTCTCAGCGGGGCCCAGGGGCCGTGCCATTAACATCACTTACACACACACACACACACACACACACACCCCGTACCTTACAGATTCTGCAACACTCTATTACAGCCGCTACGTCATTCAGATTAATTTATCATTTGAATGAATGTCACTGTGAGTTTGTTTTTCAACAGGTTAAACAACAAATTAAAAATTAATTAAGTAATTAATTAATACTTTCACCTCAGTTTTTTTGGGATCCTTATAATAAAACTGATAGTGCCATTTTTAATTCTGATTGAATGAGTCACATTTGATGTCATTGTAAAATAGCTGATATACTGTATAACCGTACACCGATAAACTGTGTCTGTGCATAATGTGAATTCTTCATTTATGCACAAGATGCCTTGGCAATCATAAACAGCCTAATGTTAGGCCAATAGCTACATCCATAATTGCATATTGTCTGAGTAGGTAGGCTATACATTTGATGAAGAATGAACTTCGTGACCTTTAAAAAAGGATGTTTTATTAGTACAGAATGTATGTGTGTATTATGTGTATGTGTTTGATGGTAAGTCAACACGAAGAATACCAGAATTCAGTCTAAAGACCAGTTCACATCAAGAACGATAACTATAAAGATAACCATTAAAGGTATAATTTTAAAAATCTTTCTCAATATTAAAGAATAGCAGAGTTCACACCACAGCTATAACGATAACGGCATGGAAAAACAATATTGTTGGAATCAACAGCTTTATCCAGCTGATGAACGATGAAAACATTGACAGCCAATCAGAATCTGAGCCAATCAGACAGCCAATCAGAAAAAGCCATCCTGCTTTAATGAGCTCGACCATTTAAAGCGGCAGACAAGCCAAATAAACACGATTAGAATAAACAGAACGATATTGTCCGCTGGACGATACACTATCTACACTAATCCGCTAATATTGTTATCAGTATAGTTATCTTTATAGTTATCATTCTTGTTGTGAACGGGCCTTAAATCGTCTTGAATCCAACGACGTAGGAGAATCTCAGGAGAAACATTGTCTCTTTCCACACATAATATTAACAATCATCAACAAAAAATCTGAACAAAACTTATACACAGAGAATACAAGGGAACTAATTAGACGACAGGTGAATGTAATCAATGAAACTAATGAAACTAAACAACTCTGACAGGATGAATGAAATCCGGACGTACATCCCCATGTTGTCATTGTCATGTGACCTACGACATCAATTGCACTTTCTAATAATGTCAAAGTAAAAGTTTTACTTTAAAGAACATTTTAAATCATTCAGCTTTAAAAGTAGACCAACACTTATTTTGATGTGTTGACTAACATACTAACGCACACGCAAAATATTTGATTATACTTTATTCAATATTACATTTAAAGTTAATTTATTTTAAATGTACTAAATTGCAAAAAAATTTTTTTTTTTTTTAAATACTAACAAAAATGGCATTGTTTTATATGAAAAAAGTTAATTGTTTTTTATTGACAAAATGTTTTGGTCTATAATATTTGTCTTCTGTATTTTTGATTAGTTCAGATAACATTTTAAGCTGTAATATGTTTATGTGACAACATTGCCCTCATGTTACAACTATGGGGCATGTTGTCACAATTCACTTCCATTCTTTGGGGGTAAATAAAAAAAGTATACACTGTACTAATGAAACAGGGCCACATATTTATACTAGACGTGTGAAATTACTGTGGGGAAAATACTTTTCTACAGTGGCTGAGAGAGCTCACCGCACTGTAACTAAAGAAAACACCAGCAAATTATGAAAACGTGCTGCAAATACTCACAATGCAACCAAATACAGATAATACTACAATAGAAATGTTTCAAGGGGACAACAAGTGACGAACCTGGCTGAACATGCTTATTGTTCAATGTCTACTCGTCTCGATGACTTGAAAGGTGAGTTTTCCGTTTATTTGAACATCCTGATCATATGTGCGTTGTGAGTATTTGTAGCACATGTGTTGTCAAACTGATTTCCTGGTGTTTTTCTATTTGCATGTGTTTTCTTCAGCTGCGGCGCATTGAGCTCTCTCAGCCACCGTACTTTTTCCATTAAGTGTCTATGTACTTTACTATGTACTTACATTTAAATTAATCATTTGACACAATGCACTTATTGTATACATGCATGTTTTTTACACTGAACTTATATCTTTAAAATACATGCAATGTAATGTAATTACAATGTAATTACAGCTATAATTATTTTTTGCAATCTATAATGACACTGTTGTCCTTCTCTTCCCTGTTAACCCTTCAACCGACACACACACCAAACCTGTGCTAACCTCTCCTGTATCACCTCAATATCAGCTCAAGTGCTTTACAAGTACATTGTACCTAACAATTAGGCTATTATTTTTAATGTAAGTACTTAGTAGTTAAAAACAACCAATATAAAGTGTGAAAAGTATTTTTTCCCACATTAATTTCACACGTCTAGTATAAATCCTTGTTTCATTAATACAGTGCATAGCCTACATGTTTATTTACCCTGAAACAATGGACGTAAATTGTGAAAATATGCAAGCTAGCTGTATTTTATAATTAATATTCTAAGTGCTGTTTTTTAGTGGTTGGCTCATCAACACAGCCATCATCATCATCATCATCATCATCTCCCATTCCCTCTGTGTTCATGACAACAGGGCCCTGCTCCCAACTTGTAGAGGGGCCCAAACCCAACCCTCACTCGACTCGACACGCACCGCGCTGGAGCCAATACACACGAGGACACCCCTAATGAGCTCGGGGTGCGAACGCACTCGCGTGTGTAGCGTTTAGCTGACGTGCTTGCCATGGATGCGCCAAGTGTGAGGTCCTGTGTGTATGTTTGTGTGCGTTTCGTGTTGTGTTTAGGAGGTGAGAGTGGGGCGTGCCTCTGTCAAAGGGGCCAAAGGTGAGATGATTTAGAGGCTTGGGAGGAAGTTCATTTCTCTTGATCACCGAGTGCAACCTGCAGCCTTAATGGCGGCTGTAATTAATTCTGCTGATGCTAATCACCAGGGCTGGGCCTCACAATTATCAGCCAGCCACAGATGGGGCGCGGTGCAGACATGAAAAATTAGGAAAATGAATCTGTAATGGGGTGGCAGATCTAATCTACATCAGAAAAAACAAAGTTAGGAAGAGCGAAGAGCCGCCGGAGATCAGGCGAAAACCCACCGCACAAGACAAGCCCCTGACAGAGCTGAAAAATGTGAGTGTGTCCAAGGTGTTTGGTAATTGCTGGGCCATTGGATTCCTCCATTGTTTCATTTATCACAGGGAGACGGGAAGGGGGCGAGGGGGTGTTTGTGTCCACCACCGTACGCCGGAGATTCACTAGAAGGTTAATCAGGTCCTGGTGCTGTGCTGTGTGGCCTTCATAATCAACTCAGCCCAAGGAGAGAGCCTTGATCAAGCAAAAGAGATTGCCAGATTTCGCACTTACATATGCTTAATATCACGCGTGCGGTCATTGGCATGTGATCGGCACATTTACGAACATGCACACGCAATCCGATGAGAATGGCCGGTCGGAGGACAGACCCTCCCGGAGGACGTTTACGCTGCCAACGTCAAACAGCATTACGCCAAATACAACTGATTAATTGAAATCGTGGAGGGGCCATTTTTCATCCTGTGGCCTCAGTCGAGCGGTTGGGGCTCATCCCCGTTGCCGTTTGCAGGGCTTTAATTACTCGTCTACCCGTTCTGCTTTCAATAAGTGTAGCCGTAGCGCAAGCTCCCTAAGAAATTCAGAGGGTTAAAACACACAATCACTCATCATCACCGCTCAGAGATCCGGGAAGCTCCGCGATAGACTCAGCTCTCGGCCAGCAGTGATGCGGTTTAAGTGTATTATGGATGAGGTTTGTAATTACTTGTGCTATATTTTCAACTTCCAATAACCACATGCAATCAAGTAAAGGGGAAGAGGTTATTTCACCATCAAATAAGGCAAGCAGCCAGATTGATTTCGTGCACGGACGCAGACAGATGTGCTGTAGAGTAATCATATACACTGGCACGGAAATCGGCGAAGGCTTTGAAAGAACCTGTTTGGATCGAATCACTTGTTGTTTTTAGGCCACTTTCACACTAGAGCGTTTGGTGTGGACTTCAGTCTGTTTCCAATCAAAGATTGGTGCATTTGCTTGGTGTGAAAACTAAGTTCAAAAAGTATTTTGGGGCAAAGAAGTGAAGATTTGGCTGGTTAGCACGGTAGATAACACATCTAGACCGGCGTGGGTTTTGACAATGTATTCTGACAACACATAAATCGCAAATATATTGTCATGTTTTACCAGATCGAGTCTGGGTTTTTGAAGGGCTCATGGGGATCCACCGCTCTGCACATATTTAACACACCAGATTCAGATTATCTGCTCATTAGGAGTGTGTCAGATAAGAGTGTGGGGGAATATGTAAAGCCATTGGTCTCCAGGACCAGGATTGAAAACTACTGTTCTAGCCAATCAGCACTGTTAGCTTGTCAGGATATCTTTTTCCTTTGACTTCAGAGTGATTAGTCTCATAGCATACCTGGATCAGGTGAATGAAGTGCCCATGAGCATAGATGGGGCGTCCTGTCCAGCCTAGCAGCAGCCATTGAGAGACATGGGGATGCCAATGGTTAGCTCTCTCCAGGTATTATAGACCTCCTTGGTCTGAGGTATGTTATATGTGGACTCGTATGAAGGTATGAAAATGCAGCTGCTATTGGTGACACATTTAGGACGAGCAAAGGAGCAGCTTACTAGAGAGCAGACAAAAACCCAGCAAACTGTGGTTCTGGCATTAAAGGTGCTTTCTCACTGCCAGTTTAGTTTGAAACAGAGCACAGTTTGCATGAAAAATTAATGTGAAAGCTGTCATGTGGACTGTGGAGTGCACCACGGCACTGAGACTACCTGTAGGACGTGATCTGAGTATGGTTGGACTGGAACTGTGGCACAATTTGCATGAATGTGAAAGAAACTAAGTAAAGTAACGTGCGTATGATTTAACCAATAATGACGTCATTAGTTCAACAAAACGCATGGGGATGACAGTGGTGATGAATTACCTTGGACACGAGCAAGAGTGAGCATGCAGTAACATCATGCAGAGTTAGTGCAAACAGAATGGCTGATTCAAAAGAGCCTGATTGCATGCTTTCATGCGACATGTGTACAGTAGACCAGGTGTGCCTGATCCTGTTCCTGGAGATCTACCTCCCTGCAGAGTTCAGCTCCAACCCTGATCCAACACACCTGTCTGTAACTATGCGGTTCTATGAATATGCAAATGAGCACCGCCTCCACTCACTCACAGCAGCTCAGAGATCCACTCGCTGACGATCACACGTTGATCTGATTGGTTACAAGGTAGTTTGTGACGTCAGAAACACCAGCGATTTCAAACCGTGTTTTTGAGACTGTCTTTGGTTCACTGCAGTTTTAAGGAGAAAATACTCATGTTTTTAAATTATTACCATCATGTCATCGATATAGAACACCAAAAGCGATTAAAGCAATATATAAAAAACTTTTGTACCAAATGCAATAAGTCTTTTGTAAAAGTAGGAAATGTGAAAAGGAAATGGGTAGGAAATGTGAATATTTTAAGCTTTGATAGTGTGGATGTTGTGTATTGTTACATGTATTGGGTGGATGTTGTGTATTGTTAATTGTTTTGTGATTGTCTGGCGAGACCAAAGACCAATTTTCAAATAAGGCTGAACTTAAAGTACTACTACTACAATGGTGTTGACTTATGAATTTGCACATGGTTTGCCTCAAAGCATATTAAAAACACCACATAGACATATAGGCAACATTAAAAGCTTGAAACTTTCATTGGTTCAGTTGTGTTTGATTAGGGTTGGAGCTGAACTTTACAGGAAGGTAGATCTCTCATGTGTTGCAAACGTTTATTTTGGTGTAAGATGAACACAAATGCACCAGGGCTCGACACAATGAAGAGAATCTGAATCCAGACCAACACTGCGGGGGGATCCGGGAATAATCGCACCCTGATTCGGACCCCATGCAGCAAACATGCCTGAAGTAAAAACCCTCTAAGACTGGTCTGGTTCTCACATCCCTGATTCAGACCCTGTAGTGAAACAGAGATAGAAACATTGAATTTCATTACACTTATTCATTTAGCAGACACTTTTATCCAAAGTGATCTTAAGGAGGAAATAACACAATAAGTACAATACAAAGTTTCAAACATTGCTCAGAATAGTACAAGCTACAACAGGGAGGGATTTAACGGCCGTGACACACCAAGCTAACAGTCCGCTGTCGGGCCAACGTCAGGCCAGTGTCTACTGAGCTAGTTTCTGTTTCTGGCCATCGATCCAGGAAAGTGTGCAATTTTGGTTTTAATTGATTTGACAGCTGCATTTGCCACGATAGTAAACAATATTCTTCTGAAGCATTTAAGATTGTGGGCAGGGATTCGAGGAAATGCTCTTAATTTGTTTGCCTTGTATCTTTTTCTGTGGAATTTTCCATCCTCTTCTGCTTTAATAAAATGCGGGGGTTCCTCAAGGATCGATATTGGGTCCAGTCTTATTTTCCATCAACATGCTTCCTTTTGCTGATATTTGTCAGAAACGTAATGTATATTATCATCTTTGCACTGATGACACTCAGGTTTATCTCCTTATAAAGGTGGGGGATAATTTGGCGGCTCTACAGTCCTTTTTTGGTTGTATTAAGGATTGGATGGAGCTAATTTTCTCCACCTGAATGAATCAAAGACTGAAGTGATAGTGTTTGGCCCTCCGAGTTCAACCAAACATATAATTCATCAATTAGGGCTCTTTTAATCCAAGGTATATAATCAAGCAAGGAGTCTTGGTGTTATTTTTGATGCTGAGTTGAAGTTTGATAAGCAGATAAATTGAAACCTTTTTTGTCTTTTAAGGATATGGGAGTTATTATGCATGCTTTTATTATGTCCAGATTAGACTATTTTTACTCATTGTATTATAGGGTTTCTCATGCCTCAAGTTCACGTCTGCAGTTGGTTCAAAATGCTGCTGCTTTTGACTGGGACTAGGAAATATGCAAGTATATCACCTGTTTTTGCAATGTGATATGACATTGGAGGGACATTGGCTTCCAGTCAAATTTATAATTCAGTATAAGATGTTATTATTTGTTTATAAGGGTTTAAATGGGTTGGCACCCAGTTATATTAGTGAACTTCTTCAGCAACATACATCCTCTAGAGTCTAGAGTCTAGACCATTAAGATCTGTACAAAGGTTTCAGTTAACTATTCCTAAGTCTCGTCAAAAATCAGAATGATATAGGGCATTTTCTGTTTCAGCTCCTCGCTTATGGTAGAGCTTACCTCTCCATATTAGATCCTCTGCCACTCTTGATGCATTTAAATCTAATTTAAAGACTCATCTTTTCTCACTTGCATTCGACTGTATTTAATATTGTGTAATTTTGTGTTTGTCTTATACTTGGTTTTATAATCCTAGATTGTATGAATGTGTTAGGTGTGTAAAACATTTTGGCGAACATTTTTAAATGTGCTTTATAAATAAATGTGATTGAGTGATAGTTTTTGGGGTGTTTTCCACACGTCTGCTCTAGTTGGGCCTGATTGAGCATGTTGAATCGGCGTCAGGCTGTCGGTGAAAGTGATTGTTCTGATTGGCTGTTCAGTTCAGTGAACGAATCAGTGCACGAGAAGTGATGAAAGCGCGCAAAAAAGTCAAGATGGCACAGACAGAAGGCTGTTCTAATTTTGCATCATCTTACCTGAGCGTTGCGCGAATATTTTTTCATAACAACATGAGCTCCCTGGAGTGATAAACATGAGTGATATTCAAAATGGTAAGCATTCACTGCTTTGGTTTTATGGTTTGCAGTCCTACTTTCAGTTTCCCTTTTTGAAAGACGAATATAGATTGAGACCTGGATTCTGGATCATTTCTAGAGGTTTGATTGGAAGTCCAGCCATAAAAGCATGGCAATTGTCCAGTTTAGAAATGACAAGGACAAGAAGTTGTGCTGCATGCTCAGTTAGGAAGGGCCTAATCTTCCTCTTGTTGTGTAATGGAAACCTGCATGAACATGTCATTGCAATGTGGTCAGCTGGTCATCAAAGACAGTAAACCACGTAACCCAATATTTTTGGCTGATTGGATCACTATTTTGATCACTGTTGATGATCTGAGCTGGATGGTGAAATTGTGTGGCTGGGAAGACAAGAAGCTCTGTTTTAGCAATAAGCCACTATTTCCATAAACACCACATGGTGATAGTTACAAAATGGATAAACACTCTGTGCTGAATAATTAAAGATTGGCGATGTGACTGTGCTTTGTGTACTAATAAAGATTTGATGACTTGAATAATCAGCAGCCGCTTGGCCAGATGCACACTTGGGGAACAGAGTCAATCAATGACTCTACCTTGATTACTCTGCTTAAGACTAAGGCTTTCCAGTATTCATCAGAGGTCAATGGCTCACCGCCCGATAACGACACTCAGGGGACGCTGGCCGAACTATGGGTGAGAATCAACGCATTATAACAAATGGGCTATGGGTGAACTCTCATTGTTCTTATTGCCCTGGCAACACAGTCACATGACCTCAGCCCAGGTGTTCCAACATTAAGGATTTTACAGCATAGAGATCCAACACATGGTGGGATTTCACTGCATCTCCAATGTCTCAGTCTCTACTAGTACACGAAGAACAAAATATCTTTTGTTAGTGTTGTTTTAAACAATAGTATACAATATATAAAGTATTTAAATGTGATACTATTGTAATGTTCACATTTTTGTGGCAACTGATAAATTTTTCTTCAGGATTCTTTGATGAATAGAAAATATGGTAACATTTTAGTTTAGGGTCATATCCTCTCTATTATCTAGCTGCTTATCAGCTTATTACTGGCATATTGGCAGTTTATTAGTACTTATAAATCACACAGTAATGTCTTATTCTGCATGATTCTACATCCCTTAAACCTATCCAATACATAAACTTAACAACTACCTTACTAACTATTAATAAACAGTAATTAGGAGTTTATTGAGGCAGAAGATAATAGTTAGTTAATAGTAAAATTGATATTTTTACCATTTAAAAAATAAAGGACCAAGGAATACAAAATAATGAATACATTGCTATGATATATACATATATATTAATCTATATAATTTAATTTCTCTTCATTTCAAGATTCAACTTCATTTTCCCCTCCAAATATAAAACTCTACACACATGATTAATCCAAATGTTTCGTTCAGGGCAAATTCATTAGATTCACACATTCATAATCTCAGGAGATTATATGCTAATGTCTTTCACTGTTTTCTGAAGAAAATTGCCCAGCGGTCATTAGTCTGATAGTGGGGCCATAAAATGTTTCTTTGCCATTGATCGTTTCTCCTCTACTCCTGACTGTCCATATTTGCATTTTTATTGAATTAAGAGAGCAGTGGAGCGAGAGAGGGAGACGGTGAAGACCTGTGCAAAGAGGAGAAACCTGCTACTGTACATTCAGTGGGAGTTAATTGAATGTATTCAGATGTGATGGATAGAATAGCTCTAGTCTCTCCCGGTACATTCACTGTGACACTTCAGAATCTATCTCTATCTGCTCCGTCTGTCCCCACGTCCTCCCACTCCCTTTCAATTAAAACCGCTCTGGCCTTTGTGAGGAGACACTAAAGAGGAATCAGGGAGCACATTTATTACTCCCTATCATTACCCCATTGAAACAGGGTCTCAGCACCTTATCGACCATTAGGATTAATCTGAGCTGTGTTCCTATACTCAGTCAAGAGTCACTCATGAAGGACCTTGTGCTGTCCTGCTCGGAACTGACCTCTTCCTCTTTACAGTTGATCTGAGACACTGTTTCTGTTATTTATCCACAAAAACACTTAGGAAAACACTGGAGTAAGGAGCAGAACTGAAAACCATGCTATGCGTCAACGACAACCGACAAACACAACTGAAATCTAGACCTATAAATACATAGGGCAAACAAAGGAAACTAAACTAGACACAGGTGCAAATCATAGGAAACCATAGAAACTAACAGGGACATAATCAATAGGAAAAAGAAACAAAACAGGGACTAAAGGAAATAGAACAGAATGTCAAAATAAAAGTCAACATTACAGAACAAAACTGCGACATGGTGCACCCCCCCCCAAAAAAAGAAAAAGGAATAATTTCCTGAAATGGAAAAAAAATTGTAAAGCTAGTTGAAATTCAAATTTTTATAATTTTAATGAAATTCATATTTTTATTCAAATATATAAAAATCTACAGAAAAGTAAAGTAAAACATTACAATAAAATGAAATGCAACAAAAAAATGCAGTGAGTAGCCTGCATATCTTGTTATTTAACAATGTGTGCTGAAGATTAGTAATTACAAATAATTACCTTGCATCTGTATGTACTGGTAATAAAGCACAAATTGCAGGTGGAAGTATACCAATCTGAATTTGGTTAATGTCTGTCATTTGCACAGGCTCATGTCATTTGGTTTGAAACTACATTTGCCATTTGTTGATGTTGCCCTGGGACATCACTAATTTGTATGTGAGGTAAATATTTAGATCTAGATTTAGATTACTAATAAATGTATTAAGGCTAAATAAATTCATATTTAAATCCATAAATATTTAAATCCAATGAATAACAATGTGATTACATTGCTCCTCATACAATGATTGTGCTTGTGTGGAAATGCTTGGTGAAGCCACTTTGAAACTGTAGCTTACAAAACTACTTGTAAATTAGTGTTAAAGTAGTTAAATTGCAGTCCACTTACTCTTTTGAAAGCATAAAACATAAATGAACTATTAAATGATATAATTTGAGAAGAAGAAACATTGGGTTAGCAAACAATGAGACATTTAAAATGGAGATGATGCAGTGTTTGGTCACTCTACAATGCTAAAAGTAGTTTGTTATTTCATATGCTATTCTGAAAACAGTTATAACTATTGAATTTGGCAATATTTTTCAAATATATACCTAATATATAAATATCTAATTAAATGTAATTCATGAAATCATATAGATAAAATGTATATAAACTTTTTTATTTAAATTGTATTTTTTCCTTTATTAAATCCTAAAGATGAACTTATTAAAAATGGACATTAGTAGCTAAGCAAGCACAATGTGGTTAAATCTGGCAATTTGTTGTAGCACACTACTGAGTGCCACATAGTAGTGGCCTTTTGCTCCAGCATCGTAGTGTGAAGCGTCTCTAAGTGTCCTGTAAGGGTAATTGGATTTGTTACTTATTTACTGTAATAAATGAGTGTTACTGAGTCTCCTTCCTTTATTGATAACCTGATCTTCTCAAAGAGACTCTCAGCCTCCAGACAAACAAACTACACCTCTCAGATATCACTAGTGCCCTGTGTAGTCTTCAGAGAAACTGACTCTTAAAGCTGAGGTAGTGAATACCGCTTTTTTTAGTGGTCAAGAAAACTGAGGGCTTAAATTCACAAGGAATGATCCATTAACGAAACACAGGCAAAACAGTGACAAAGAAACTAGAAGAAACCATGACTAGAAATTAAACAAAGACAAGTCAATGAAACAATGAGAAGATGATCAGGGAGGAGATGAGAAGAGCCAGAGGATGACCCAGAGCAAAACCATGATAAAGGCCCACACTGGAGCCGATGGAGGAAGGAGTCATGGTGGAGCCTTGGTGGAGAGGCCGGGCAGAACCAGGGAGAAGACTGACTGAGGCAGAGCCGGTGGAGGTGAAGACCCATGGCGACTTCGCTGGTCTGGAGGGCCACGGGGGAGCTGCAGGGAGGGTGTGACAGAGGTGTAGATGTGGGCTTGGCAGAGGCGACTGATGATGATGATGGTGGAACAAGAGAGAAGCAGGAACTTAGCAAAGCCAGAGGGGTGGAGGGTCAAGGCTCTGCTAATGACTTTGAAGTCCAAGGTGGAGCCAGAGGGACGAGGGAGCCTTGTGGAGCCTGAGGTATGATACACCATGGTGGAGCCGAGGGAGCATTGAGCCAAGGTGGAGCCAAAGTGTCGGAGGGCCGAGGTGGAGTCCGGGGCTTGAAGGCTTGAGGTGGAGCTGTGGGATCCACAGGTCAAGACAGAGCTGATGGCTGGGAAACCCCAGGTGGATCCGTGCAGCTCGGCAGAACCACTGGAGGAGCCGAGGGGCTGAAGGGAGACAGCAGAGACAAGGATGAGGAGCTGGATGACTTTGACAGCGGAGGAGGAGGGAGAGGGAGGCTGGGCGGGACTCCAAGGAGACTTGGAGCTGAGCAGAGCCAATAACGATGAAGGAGACTTGGTGCTGGACAACGAAGACTTGGTGCTGGGCTGAACCAGCGGAGACTAAGATGACTTGGGACTGGGCTGAACCAGCAACGACTGGGACGACTTGGAAGCACCAATGTTGAATTGGTCAATTTGTAGAAACATCTCTCGGGTCTTTTGTCCTTTAAATGAGCACATAATTCCTGTGCTGGAGGAGCATTAATTATCTTCTTTCCTCACTGGATAAGGTCCAGATTTGGCCTGAAGGTGAAAATGGTCATATTGTCTCATGAAGATGGTTCAGTCTTAAACTTTCAGCCTCCCTTCGCTTCCCACGAATAACCTGTCTCCTGCAGATTAGTTATGCAAAACAGGCCAATGTGATTGGCCCTGATCTAAAAGTGTTACTAATTAAAAATCAATCTGAGGGCCATTAGCACGCATTGTCATGTGCCAAGGTTGTAGTTTCCAGTACGGGTGCTGTAATGAGTTCAGAGTGACGTCAGGCAAAGCCAGATAATCACTCAAGCTCAACTTTACAGCTGATAGTTTGTGTAAACCTGCTGAATTTGTAGTCTGCCTCAATTGATCTACTTGCCCTGAACTGGAAAGAGCAACGAAATGAATGTGACTTTTCATTGGGTGCGAGGGGGTCCATAGATAACTATTAGAGGCATATTTGGGGCTCCATAGATAACTATTAGAGGCCTATTTGTTGGCCTGGATGTGCGGGCAACTGAGGGGCCACAGGAGCAGGAAGGCATTAGTCTGCTTTAAGCTGAGTGTTGCTGGATACGGAGGTGATAAATGTTGGTGAACTCTCAGTTGCACCAGGGGAATAGCTGCATATACAGACACACACTCTGGAACTTATTAAACTCACACAGGCATATTTCACACTGGTTCCGGAAAAATCAGCCCAATTACAGAGGTGTTACCGGAGCCGAAACCCAGCCTACGCTGTAGGGGAGCTCACAGAGCCTCTCGCCTTTAACAGAGTCCATCTGATGAGGGACTGGAGCGCGTCTGTACGAGAGCGAGGGGCTCAAACTGTAGTGAGCTGCTCCTGAAGCATGTTTAGATGCCTTATAATAGCCAGAATTTTGGGCAAAATCTAATGTTGCTTTTCTGGGAAATTCCTACTTCAAAGTTCTTACAACTGAGAAAAATCATAGTTGCAATGTGACTTTGGTCAGAATAATTGGTCAGGAAGCTTTTATATCACTAATGCAATAAAATGAAAAGCAAAATGTCCATGTCTAATATATATATATATATATATATGAATGATAAAGACATAATACGTCAATTACACACTTTAATTGCAGACATTTTGCTTTTCATTTTATTGCATTAGTGATATAAAAGCTTCCTGTCTATATTGGGAAGTTAATAAGTGAGAAACAAGTATTAAACTGTATTGCTTCTATCTATCTATCTATCTATCTATCTATCTATCTATCTATCTATCTATCTATCTATCTATCTATCTATCTATATATTCGCTGCTACAGTAAAGAGAAACATTTTTAATTATCATGTTAATCTGTCACCTCTAAATTAATTGTTTTTACTGGCAAGCAATTCTTCATCAACAGTACAGTACATGATGAGTGCAAAGTAAATTCGACTATAAATGATAAATTATTGTGCTGCAATTAGCTTCTATCATGAAAAGTCTGAAAGTTGGGGCTCAATGAATTTTCCCACTGGTAATTAGGACGTACAGGTATTTACGTTTACTTATTTCATAAATACAGTCTTTACAACATGACATTATCTCTGAATCGCTGAACTGGACAAGCTCAGTGAAATTTTCCATCCAGTCCCTTGTGAAAACGAAGTAGGCCTACACTTTACCTTAAAATAATGTTTCCAAAATCGTATCAGTGGTTCATCAAGTCGTAACATGGTGAAAGGCACTTCTGGATTCGCTTTGCGGCCCTATATCTGCTATAACCACACCATGCAAGTTTGCCAAACCGGGTCGCGTTTCTGTAGTTCGAATGAGACATAAGAAAACTGCAAATTTGTCTTGCTTTACGTCAAGCGTTACAATAGTCATTATCTAGTTTTTCTTCGTTTCTGATGTCGCAATACATCATACTTTCATGAAATCATGCAACATACTCTACCTTGTCTGTGGACATCGTCCATTCCAAAGCCGGTGCTGGATAAACAGCGAGTGTGTGTGCGACAGTAGACTGCGGGCGGACTGCGGGCGGCCTGCGGGCGGCGAAGAGGAAAAGTTACTTAGTGTTGCTTTAATATCTTAAAAGTATATATTTTTTTTTAAACTGCGCAGATAATATAATAATACATTTTTGACTGTTTGTGAAGTGTGTGTAAGTGACCGTTAAGAGTTGTGGTCTATTAAATAGTAGGGCTGGGAGAAAAAATCAATTCACCTAGGTATCGCTATTTTTTTTTTTTACGATTTTAAAATCAATTTTTTTGATTAAAGAATCAATATTAATTCAAATTAAATTGCTTTATTTTTGTCCTTGCTTAGAAGTTAGCCACTTTCGTTTCAACAGAGGATGAAATGTGTCGTTATCTATGAGTGTTTAGTGACGTAATATAAGTGGACGCGTGAAAGCGACGTGAGACTGAACGCACTGAAAAGCCCTCGCGCTACTCGTATGCTGAGAGAGAGATAAGACAGTAGAGCTGCACGATTCATCTTTAAAAGACTGTGATCTCGATTCAAACAGCCACGCGATCTTCTTCCATTCCGTCTGTCTATTAAACCTTTGACAAAATCATATCGCAACATTCAAATCTGTGTTGGCGCTGCCGCTGACCCTGAGAGAGTTTTCATGAAACAGCTTCACAATAGTCTTCAGCCTCATAGTATCATTATTTCTGTGATGCAATAGTTAAAATTATCATAGAAGTACTGGGATAAAGGTTTAAAGTTCAAATATAACAACTGATGTCTATGATAGCGATCAAAATGGAGTAAATCAGCTTTTGATAGAAACGTGGCGCTTAAAATAATGCATTTATCGATTTCATTGTTTCGCCACCTAGAGTGACTGTTAAAAAATGTATTTGTATTTGAATCATTTATTAAAGAGAATGAATGTAGTACTGTATGATGCTTCTGAAATAAGTCAGAAAGATGTGATGAATTGTTTTTGTAAATAATATGACTCATCTTATACATCATGTAGGCCTACTTAACTTTTCCCCATGGTCTAAAAAAAAAAGAGAAAAATTCGCAATATCGAATCGCAATACTTCATAATAAAAAATCATATCGCATATCGTATCGGCACCCAAGTATCGTGATATATCGAATCGGGAGATAGGTGTATCGTCCCAGCCCTATTAAATAGTGTTTCCAGTGATTTTATAAGGTTCCTTATAGAAGACAGCTGCCTACATGGACATCAGCACTGAAGTATTTGGAACAGAGCCACTGTGTGTTCATGTGTGACTACTGACAAGTGTGTGTACCCTATGCATTCATGTACGACAGAGTGTTTCTGACAGAGAGAGTGCTGGGAATAAGGGAGAAAGATCACTCTCGCTGGATCAGGTGTGATGCTGCATCTCAAGGAGAGCTCAATGACAGGGCTGTCGATGTATTCCCCATCTGAGAGTATTTTTAGAGCTGCCATCATGGCCCTCATGCATATTTCAATAGATCCTTTTGTATATTAGGAGCGAGCGCACACAGACGAGAGTGAGCGCGGGCACAACATGACTGTAAGAAATATGGGCTTGATTCTCCTATCTGACAGAGCCCTCAGCCGCTCGGCAGATACGTCCACTTTGACTTTCAATAGATAGTGGAAGAACTTCATTGATTGCATTAGAAGACAAAAACAAAGGGATGACATTGACCCCAGCAGAACAGGGGCCAGTGTCTCCATCACGCTCCAATTTGCACAGACTGGTCTCAAGCTGAATTAATTAATGCGCGCACACACACACGCACACTCTCTCGTTCTGTGTCGATCGCTCTCTTTGTCTACCGCTTCTTTCAGTGTTTCTTGGATGAAGTTCATGTTTAGGTGTTAATGCTGCTGCGGTGTCCGGCGAGAGGACATAATGATTTCTGATAGGAGTCGTGGGTGGCCGGTTCTGCAGATATATCACCACTCAGCCGTACATTATCTCATATAATGCTTAAATTTCCCCCATCTGATTAAATCAAAGTTTATGAAGCTGTCACTGCGCCGCTGATGATGGAGCCATAATTTAGCAGTAATGCTTGTATTTGATGGCATCAGTGCTCACACTGCCTGTCGTGGATGATTTCGGCCCCACGTCTGAGCCTGCCACTACTGTATCCTGGATCTGTTCTAGTTTTGTTCATTATGTTTTTAAAGGTGCAGTGTGTTTCTGCTCCATTAGCGGCACCAAAAAGAACATAGATGCAAAAGTGACCACCCACTTTTCCAGCATTCTTAGTTACGGTATACTTTTCCCCATTCAATTTCTCCATAATCTTCAATAAAGATTAAAAACCATGAGCTCCATATGATTCCCTTGATTTGAAAATCAGGGGGAAAAAGACAATGATACGAGACAGTGTTCTTATAGTGGAATGAAGGAACATCCCATGAAGCATTGCAAAACGTAGCTAATCTAATACAAATGTTGGTACAATATACCACTAGTGATTTATAGTCATTAGTACATAAAAACACTATATTTTTATTTCATTTCAGAATATTATACAAACAATTCAGTCATGGCAACTCTCTGTAGTTTTTGCATGTTAATGGATGTGACGATGTAAATGCATTTGGTCTTAGCGTAATAGATCTGCTATGCATGCTGCTGTTGAGCAAAAATAAAAAGCAGACTTGCTACTGTGAAGACAAAGACATGCTGCTGTTTCACATAATAGCCTATAGCAGATCTAGACAAGTGGTGCTGGGGGAGGTGGAGGGTTCAGAGGAACCGGGTTACAATGACACTCAACCAGACGATGTAAACATTGAATCAGCTTGTGCCATGTAGTATGAAATTTTAATTATTTGTTTATTCTGTAATCTGATATGGGTATGACATGACATACATGAAAAGTTTGGAGTCACTAACTTTTTTGTTGTTGTTGTGGCTGAAAGAAATTAATACTTTTATTCAGCATTGATGCATTAAATTGATAAAAAAATTGCAGTAAAGATATTTACTATATGTGACCCTGGACCACAAAACCAGTCATATGAGTCAATTTTTTTGAATAAATAAGCTTTCCATTGATGTATAGTCTGTTAGGATAGGGCAATATTTGGTCGAGATACAACTATTTGAAAATCTGGAATCTGAGGGTGCAAAAAAATCGAAACATTGAGAAAATCTCCTTTAAAGTTGTCCATTAATGTTCGCGATTGTGCTGCATTCACTCACAAAAATAAATGTTTTATATATTTATGGTAGGAAATTTACAAAATATCTTCATGGAACATGATCTTTACTTAATATCCTAATGATTTTTGGCAGAAAATAAAAATCGATAATTTTGCCCCATACAATGTATTGTTGGCTATTGCCACAAATATACCCGTGCGACATGTGACTGGTTTTGTGTTCCAGGGTCACATATTGCAAAGTAATTATTTTGAACTTTCTGTTAATCAAATAATTCTGAAAAAACATGTATGATGGTTTCCACAAAAATATGAAGCAGCACAACTGTTTTCAATATTTATAATAATCAGAAATGTTTTTATCAGAGTATCCGAGGCACGATCTGTACAGGCTCCGCCCTCTTCTGGAAAGCTGGGCGGGGAGAGGCAGCAGCTCATTTGCATTTAAAGATACATGCATGAAAACAGCATGTTTTTGCTTTAACTCAAAAATAAATGACCTGTGGGATATTTTGAGCTGAAACTTCACAGACACATTCTGGGGCCACTGAGACTTATATAACATCTTGTAAAAAGGGGCATAAAAGCCCTTTTAATAAAATAAAAGGGGCATAAAAGGGGTAAAAGTGTCTTTAATTCTGAAACACAGGTAACCTGTCTAAAATTCCTTGGCAATGTGAGGATCTTGGCTCCATTGGAAATCTATCAGGATCATGGATTGGCCTAAAACTTTCAAGGTGCTTTAATGAGGGAGATGGGGGTGTCGCCATGGCGATGTAGAGGGGCATCCAATTTCCATTATTGACTGTTGCAGACACTGTGTGTGTGTGTGTGTGTGTCCTGTCCTGTGTGTGTGTAAATTGGCTCCAGTGGGGATTGTAGGCTGTTGAGATCCTCCAGCAGTAAATCGCAGCACTGGAACATTCCTCCTCTTTGGCGCCAGCCTTTTTCTCTCTCCTTTTCTATCTCACATTGTTGTGCTAATCAATAGCTCATTTTGTCTGGTGTCTCTGTGGCAATGCTAATGTGAAGTTCAGTACTTGAGTAGCTTTCTGACGGTTTCCACAAAACATAACATTTACAGAACGTAAAGCACATGCAAGTATTTGCACATTTGTATTTGTTATATTCATGTCTCTCTCTCCTCATCCCTCTCTCTCCTCATCTCTCTCTCTCTCGCTCTCTCTCTCTCTCTGGAAATACAGACAATGCTTGCTGACCTCACATAATTGGATAGATGTTACCATGGCAACTCTCCAGTTCCAGGTGGGAGTTTTAATGATCGGAGCAGGGATGGGTTTTGAATTCATGTGTATGTTTTAATGTTCCTGTATTTGACATTTTGGGAAGCTTTGAGAGGCAATTTAGCAAAGAGAGGATTGGTATTATTATAGGATAGCATACTACTCTTACTATTGCTATCAAATATCCAGAACAACCAATTGCATTTGCAGAAAATGTACACAGAGCTGTGAGCAATTGCCACAATACAATGCGCACCCATTGCATTTAGGCAATTAAAGCTTTGATTTTGATTCCTTGAAGTATGATATTTAATTTAAACTTGTTAACTTGTTATTTGAGTATACATACAATTGATTATGGTATTTAGTACCATGGCTTATATCATAGTTTACCATCATCTGATACCATCACATTATAATGGTACCAGCGCAGTACTTTAAGGTAATAGTTCTTCTCTTGAGCGGCTTTCGCACAGGAGGAACGTATTCATAGTTCCTATAACTACTGGCAGAAGTACACGCTTTTTGGCGTGTTCACACCACAGGAACTGGGAATGATTTTAGTTATATGAACGCCTTTGGGGGAGCTAAATTAGCTACTACTTCAGAGTAGGGTCTAACCTAGTCTCAGACGTTATGCCTATAATGCATAAGGCAGACTTAACTGGAAACAATTCTGGAGTTTCGAAGTCGTCATCTGATTAATTGAATTCTACAGGGTTTCCGGGAGTCGTGTGTTGCATTCTTTAACGGTCCGCCTGGAAACAAAGATGCCGTGATGCCAAACCCCCTCATGGAAGAAGAACACCGTCGTGTTTACAACTGTGACAATGAGCGCTTATCAAAATCAACTGAACACTGGATTTTCAAAAGTATGTTTAGTATGTAAAGTAGACTCATAGACTCCTTAAAATATTACATTTTCACAGCCCTAAACATGACGTGGATCAAAACGAACTGTGATTGGTTGCTTTACATGTCAGTCAGACTACCTCTGGCTGGTCATTGGCCAATGAAAACTGCTATGGAGTCCAGACCTTCTGCCGTCAGTCCGAAGTCTGGCTATGCAAGGCTATGTCCAACCCAGCACTACAGGAACTACCAGTGACGTAAGTGTACATTGAACGGCCGAACTCATGCGAAACACCAGCACCCACCATTTGTAAAAAGCTGTGTAAACACAGTTAATAGCATATTGACTCCCTGAACAGGGAAAACACACTGGAGGAGCTGCTTTACAGTAGAAAATTAAGTTGTACTTCTGATGAAACGAGACACTGACACAGTTTTTCATGTTTAATATGGTAAAGCTGCTTGATATTAAGCAATCTATTGTATAAAGTGATGGGACTTTACTAGAGTGCCGAATTCGCCTTTGGCTAAGCCACACCCTAGAATGTAGATTGACCAATCACAGCACAGCCAAGAACGAGCTCCCACAGAGGTCCGACACTTTTTCACAGCGCTCCATTGACTTTAACGCAGGCGTCTCATATTTTTGGTCTCGGCAGGCTATTACCGTCGTAGTTTTATCAAAAATATGGTTAAACGTTGTGCCTGGGGCATTTGTAACACAGATACGCGTTTCCCAGAGAGGTTGGAGGGGGGTGTCCGTTTTTTTCCCTTCCCAAAACTGAATTTTCATTTTCATCTAAACTTCGCTCTCAGCAGTGTGGACGACATCAGATGTTCGCTAACACTATATTGCTGCTCACGTATTACAGACTTTGTTTTACCCCTAAACGAAGAACAAAAAAGAACTTTGCTATGAGTATATCTGGGCCATTGGACATCAACCACACGGAAAACTACTAAAAATACATTTTCGTACTGATAACTTTCTTTGTTTAACAGTTCTAACTAAAAACATATTTGATAGGACTGTTAAACATATTGTAAACTAATGAAGATGGAGAATGGGAGCGCTGTCTGCTCAGGCTCAGTGCCATCAAAATAAAAGTCACTGAGCTGTCAAAATAAAAGTCCCGCACAACAACCAGACATTTATTAATTTCACAGAAACTTTCATCCAAAGTGAATGATGTAGATGTGCTGTTAGCATGTTTGGGCTTGAGTTAGTTCTCTGTCAGTATTACCGATGTCATGCAGGACATAAGTGAGGGCTTACATCACATTACATCAGCCAGTCCGAATGCAACCAGGAAAAATGTAGTAGCAAAATGTGGTTTTCGAGGACCGTCCTGCTGGCTAGTTCCTATAAGTGAGTTTCAATGACTACCCGGTGCAAAAACACCTTTGGTCTGAGGTCCTTCCCTCCCTGTTTAATGATCGCTATACCCACACCAGGATACATAATATCCTAGATTGGACAAGAATCTCTCTAAATCAATATTCTTTATTGTTCCAGTTACTGCCACGTCGACAGCAGTTTAATTTAAGACATTAGCATATTAAGAGGTGTTTCAGATGAATAATTACTCTCCAAGATATATGCTCCCAGGTTCTAATGTCCAATTACAGAATAAAATAAAAACACAGAACTTGCAATTAGTTTAATTGGATTGCAGTATCACCGAGGACTAAAACAAAGAGAGCAACAGTGTGATTTATGGTGTCACAATTAAATTACTTCAGTTATAAAGATGTCATGTTCACCGCCTGAGGCCTACGAATCTCTCTCTAGCTTGAATCATATATTACTACACATTCAGCCAGTATCGTCTTAAATACACAGTTATCTACATTTCTCTTGACTCCTTCCACCATTTTGGATTAAAAAATGTTGTCATAGTGCATTCTGGCATTGCCTTTCTTTGGGAAAAAGAAGTATATTTCAGCATACCTTAAAAAGAGTACTTATTTCGGAAATAATGCACTTTAAAAAGATAATACGGTAACATTACTTTGATGGTCCAATTTGTACCTACATAACTCTCAGTAGAGTATTATTAGACTGTCTGCTTAATAGCTGCTAACTCGTTATTGTGATGCTCCCCAACATACATTATACTGACTATAAGTAACTCTGCAACTACATGTCAACTTATTCTACTAACACTAACCTAACAGTCTACTAAGAGTCTACTAATGCTCTAATGACTGGTAGTTGACCTGTAGTTGCAAAGTTAGTATGTCTAAAATGGACCATTGAAATTAAGTGTAGCCGAATATACTTAAGTGTGAACTGAATGTATTATTTTCAGAGACTGCAATGCAAATAAATGCAAACAAATAAAAATTTAGTTAACATTTATATTGAATGCCATTAGCTGAACTTTAGAGTGCTTTTTGACCCTCATCTTTATATGTAATTTCAGTCACAGTTTAGATTAGGGTCCAATTCTCACTATTAACTATTATCTTCTGCTTCAGTAAACTCCTTATTACTGCTTATTAGTTATTAAGACAGTTGTTAAGTTTAGGTATTGGGTAGATTAAGGGATGTAGAATATGGTCACGCAAAATATAGCATTAATATGTGCTTTATAAGTACTAATAAATAGCCAATATCCTAGTAATATGCATGCAAATAAGCAACAAGTTAATATTGAGAATTTAACCCTAAACTAAAGTGTTAGCATAATTGCATAATTAGCTTAAAGTGTACGGCTGAATGCACTGACATGCATTTATGGTAAACTAAAATATACTTTAATTTCACTTCTATTGAAAATATTTCTAATAACACATTTGCAAAGATTTAGTTACAATAACAATTTAGTACTTTAAATGTAATATCAAATAACACACTACAGTTCAACTTATAATCAAGTACTTTACATGTGCTTAAGTGTGTTAACATAAAAATAAGTGTACTTCTTTAAAGCACTACAAAATTATTAAAACAATGATTTAAAATGCACTCCAAAAGAAAAACTTTTATTTTGACATTATTATAAAGTGCACTTTTTACTACTTAATTGTCTTAAGAACCAGTTGATCTCTTAAAGTATGCTAAAGTGGCTTAACATTATGTTATCAGCAATTAATTTCAAGAAAATATACTTTTAAGGTTGAAGTACACTACAAGGGCACATTCAATACCAATAAAGCACACTTCTTTTTCACAATGGTTATCCACAAAGTATACATGCAATGCTTTCTAGTATCTTGACAGTGTAACTTGGGTTTGGAGCAGCTGACTGTCTTAGAGTCACGCAAGACCAGACTACAACAGAACCAATGCGTGGCACATAAAAGCCTTGTCTCGACTTTCATCTGGTAATGTGATTCAAATGTGTTTTCCTGGTGTTTAGTTGAACGGTGACAAGGTAGGTCAAACTCATGAATGTGCACATATTCAGACACATGCAAGACCAATCACAGAAGGAATTAGTTTGTCCTTGAGTGCGCTAGACAAACAATATGCAAAACAAAATTCAATCCTATGAAAAAGTAATTTTAAGTGACCTCAGAAACATGTCATTGTAATGGATTGTTCTATGCTGATTGGCTCTTGATATCGTCACATTCCTACAAATGGAAGCGTAAAGATGCAAATCGTTTCCATTCATTGAAATGCATTGTATTCAAGCCCAGCAATCTGAGAATAAAATATGATTCATCTGATTGTTGTAATAGTATTGGACCATTTTTTTTTTATATAACAAAGATGACTGCAGTAGGCTTCATTATGTTTCCAGATATTTTCATTTCTTCATCTACTAATACTATTATGAGAGAGCATAATAACTTTCGTTATTAAAAACAACAAACTCAGTAACCTGACTCGTCTTGTAAAGACTTTGATCGTGTAATGAATCAAAAGCCAGTCTCAAACTCATCACACTCTTTGGAAAGACATTATTATGTCTGAAGAGGAGATTACTTTAATATACTGATATTAAAATGGTTTCGCACCTAAGATCTCTTTACACTGTCTTTCTCAACACAAATTTATTATGGTTCTGTAGATAGACATGAAAAGAAACCTAACATTGAGGTTTTGTTGCTTTTTCCTGTTGTTACGAACTCGTATCGAACCGTGACCCCAAAACCGAGGTGCATCCATCCATCCATCCATCCATCCATCCATCCATCCATCCATCCATCCATCCATCCATCCATCCATCCATCCATCCATCCATCCAATGTCCTATAATATACTATTTCAGCAGCTGTTACTTTGTTATAAGTGTTAAACAAGGCTGTTTCAAATGTGTCCACCCTCAATGCTCCAGTGTGTGTGTGTGTGTACGGTTGTGCCGGCTGTCTGGCACTGATGTATGACTGTGTGTGAGTCTCGTCAGGGCAAGATCAGGTTATGTCAGAGTTGGCGCGGCGCGTTTACTCTCTGAAATGCTGGGCGCCCCTTGCATTTACTCCAGCTGCCAATCATCTGCTATCTGAGCCCGCATCCACTCCGGATGGAGGAAGGTCAACCGGTGGGATTGTGTTAGCAAAGACAAACTCAGCTTCACTGCACGACTTCTGGTGGCTACAGCGGCCAAAAACTGGGTTTGGCTGGACATACACACATAATCTTATAAAATAAACAGGCCAGAGAAAAGGAAGGGGCCAATATTCAACCTCTTCAAGCGACACAGCGTGTTTTCCACAGCGTTTCAACTCAAGCTTCTGCTGCAGGTGCAATACATCGGAGACAATTACCTAAGCAAGTAGCTAAGGAGACATATCAAGAACTGAGACTAAACCTCAATTTTGAGTAAAAAATATCAATGCAACTACAGATATCCATGAGGTAAGTAATAATAAGAAACCAAAAAAAGGTTTGGTCGTTTAAAATTTTACTGAATTACACTGAAGACAAAAACAACCAAATTATAGTTGACTTTCATGTCTGTTTTATAATGACACTACACCTTTATGAAGTTTCCTGGTTTTTTAGATCTCCTCAATTAAAAAACAAACAATATGTTCTGAAATACCACAATACTTCTGTGAGATCTCAGCCCATGAAATGTGGCTGTGGACTTTAAACAGAACTGGAGAACTGAACTGGAGTCCTGAGTTCACACTGAAACCCCCTCCGTGTGTTTCCTCCAGTTCTTCCTAGACTACAGCAGGGATCATGTATGTTTGTAGGCATAAACTCAGAAACGAGCCCTATATTCCTGAAGTCAATGTTTTCAAGAGTCAAGTTTTTTTTTAATGGTTTTTTGAAGCCTGAAATAAGATCTGAGGTTCACACAAGCTCAAGATATTTTCACATTTTATTCTATGGCATAAATCACATCAGTAATACCCTGTTGTGATTTTTGCTTGTCTTTGTTGTCTACAAAAGTATCCTCTCTACTCACTAGTCCACTTTCACAGCCTCATTGTTTGTAATCACGCTCTTGCAAAATATTTTAACTCAAAATTTCCAACACGTACGTTTTAAATAAAGAATAAATATGGTGGTGACGCTGAAGTGGGACCATGGTGTAGTTCGTTTATAGGCTACATGTAGCTTTTTACTTCTGGTGATTGTATTTTTACTTCAAAAATCCTAAAAGTTGTGTTCATTTGTAAAGATTATCATGAAGAACAAAACTTGTAAGAGTTGTTGGTCACAGAGCTGCAATTTTTTTCTGCAAAAATCCAAAATCCATTCCAAAATACTATTGCATTTCTGTCGAGGGATGATAACTGATCTGCAGCTCTCTAAATATTGGCACATTTGAAAAGCTTTGGGGAGAGAAAAAAGAGAGAGTTCTGAATCAATGTCTTCAAAAGTTGTGTGGTTACACGACAGCTCTCGATCTGTGGGAACAAGCAGAGTTTCTAGTTTGCATGACATGTGGACTGACAAGAAATCTCTATCTAACAAGAAATACCTTTCTTGAGCAAAATTAGCAAACTGACATTCAGTACAAGAATCTATATCTTTTATTTCGAATATATACAAATGTCATCTATGTCTTTAGTTTGTCAAGAGATTTAAAGATTCACCATTTTTGAAGAGTGCGCATGTGTGAACGTGCTCTAGTACGTAAGAAAGAGCCTATGATTGAATCTGGAAATAAAGCAAAATAACTGAGAAAAATTAGAAATAGTCCTCAGATGCCATGTATGTAATTTACCACAAAAAATCTCAAACGGATTCATTAAAACAAGTTATTACTCCACTACCTGCATGACATTAATAACCAATTTGCGACAATATGGTTTCGGGAAACAGTCGTGACTAGTTGATTTCTTCAATGCATCGTACTCTGGTCGTGAAGCAGCGAGTTACAGCGTTGTATGGGAAACTCAACCCAGATAGAGCTTGGAGGATTGGGAAATACATTCCAGTTTTGTGTGCAAAACACATCAGATGGTTGACATCTGAGATTTTAGGCATTTTCAAGCTTGTTCAGAGTATGTTTGGTGCCTTAGATCAGGGGTTTTCAAAGTCTAAGACAGTGGGCCTCCCTTTTGACACAACTTACCCAATGCCAATTTTTTGCTCATATGTGACACAGATCGGATGTGTTCTTTGACCGTGTAAACAGGAAAAAAACGCATGCATTCGGATATTTCGAGATCGGTATCAGGCCTCGTTCATATGTGACGGATGGCCCGACGAAACGTCGTATCGTCGTAGGAGAGGAATGTGGACAAACTTTGACACAACATATCAAAGGTTGGCTTGCTCATCCTAAAATTTCGGACCCACTGCTCCTCGTTAAAGTCAATATTTACACAGAATATGCTCCCGCCAGTCCTGAGATCTCTCTCGCACACAATAACTGAAGCATGAGCACAGGCTGCAATGATGGCACTTTTCGTCCTCCGCCGCCTCAAAATCATGGTGATGTTTGGCGAACTTTGCATAGGCCTATATCGCAGAGCTAGCATCAAGTATATTTCGTGTTTGTCCATCTGTGCAAGAGAAGTTAACCCTTTAAGCATGCGCGATGTTTCAGATAGTATGTCAAGTGTAAACACATGAATCGGATACAGTTGAAAGAACGGTAAATTAGGCATCAAGACCTGCAGTGTAAATGAGGCCTTATTTTCAGAATAATAACAATTTAACTTTTTTAATTTATTCATTTACCACTCTCCGCGCCTCCCCTGGCATGCTCTGGCACTTTGAAAACCCCTGTCTTAGATGGATGCTTGTGCAGCTCTTGGTAAAACAGCACATTAAGTTCCCTTTAGCTCACACTTTAGATTAGGGTCCAATTCTCACTATTAACTACGACTTTCGCATCAATAAACTCCCAATTACTGCTTATTAATAGTTAGTAAGGTAGATGTTAAGTTTAGTTATTAAGTATTTTGGTGTAAAACAGCACATTAAGTTTCCTAATAATTTTCTCTCTACAATAAGGTCTCTAACACTAAAGTTTCTTTGGAAGGAAAAATGATGACTTCCACCATATTATCAAATCCTCTAGACTAACCCTGAACAATGCGATTTTTCTCCAGTTCTCATATCTGAGACTGGTACCTCAACGGGACCGGGCTTGTGTCAGCTGTGTGTGTGAGTGTGTGTGTGTGTGTGTGTGTGTGTGAGTGAGTGTGTTGTGCCACTGCAGCAGGAAGCAGGGCTGCTCTAGATGCCTGCATTGTCATGTCACACATTCCCATTGTGTTGTGAGGCCTGTTATTTTTACCCAGCGTGCACCTGGACGGGCCCCGGACCTGCTCTAGCCTGCCTGTCCTCCACTGCACAGCACCCTCAGGTGTTTTTTAAACCCTGTCATCTTCATTCTCTCTGCCTCTCATCGTCTTTCCCCGGACGCACAATCGCAGCAGCTGCAGACGCCTTTAATTGGTGAGTTTGGGGGAGTTCGCAGCGTCTGATGGCTGTGTATTATCTCTCTTTCTTCTACTATCGGCCCCTAAAAAATCATTTGTAAACTCCCGGGTGTAATTACTGAGAGCCATGATTAATTGTCCCATAAAATTAGCCTTGGTCTCGCTTTCATTTTTACTGCGTGGAATATTAATTAATGTTAACTCTCTCCACCCCCTCCTCTCGTACCCCGACTCTATCGCGCTCTCTCTTTTCTTAAGCACATCTTTTGAATATTCAACGTCGCAGTGAAAAATAGCCAGGAGCTAAAGCAGTGCATTAGCATGTCAGCGCTCTCAAATCACCCAAAATACAGATCTTGAATTAAAAGATGAGCTTTGGGTCATAAAAAAGCTCTCAGAGGTCAGCGGACAGAAGTAAGCAGCTACTTATGTAAATATCATCTCCGGTGGAAGCCGAGAGGCATGGGGAAATATGCTAAGAGGAGACCCGGTTTCTGTTGACACGTCGAACGCTTGTCCTGCTTGAATGCTCCTGTTTATTTAACCCGTCTGATAAACGGCAGGTTGAATGAATCTCATAAAGTCGTATTCTGCATAGTGCCATAATGTGTGCAGCGCAATGTCACCTTGAATGAAGCGTCTTCCCAAAAGAATACATTTGTGTAATGATATGGTAATTCACACTTAGATCTGAATCTTATTAATATTTTAATCTTACTGTAAGCATACAGCAGATCCTACTTTTTCTGACAGGAAAATTCTGTATTTATTGAATGTAAAATAAATTTTGGCAAAAGAAATTTCCGTTAAAAAAAAACAAACATATTGTGCTTCATTGTGGGGCAATAGTGTAAATACTTTTGTTTTTTTACCAATGTTCTTGATTATTGTTCCCTTTGACTGTACGCTTAATAAACAAACTCCAGCTGGTGCAAAACGAGTTCATTCAGCCAATGCAATAGAGTTACTTGGAGAATTTCAATTTAATTTACTCAATTTAATTGAACTTTTTACGCTATATGTGGCAATATTGTATGTAATAGTACAAACATTTGTAAACGTATTATTTATTAAAATACACACTATGTTTAAAAGTTTGGAGATGGTCAATTTATTGATATCAAAAATACAGGCTGAATTTATTTTATCCAAAATACAGAAAAACAGATATATTGTGAAATATTATTACAATTAAAAACTGATTATTTAATGTAATTTATTTCTGTGATAAATTAAAACATTTCCTATTATTTTCAATGTTGAAAACAGTTGTGCTGCTTAATATTTTGGTTTTGTATTTTTTTTTTTCTTTCAAGATTCTTCTGATGAATAGAAAGTTCAAAAGAACAGTATTTATTTGAAACATTTTGTAACATCACAAATGTCACTTTTATCAAATGAAAGCATCTTTGCATATATATATATATATATGTAATGTAATGTACTGTAATGTAGACACAAAGTAAAAATGACTGTAGAAGTATGGCCAGCAGAACATGAATATACTGTAAATACACCGTTTTTTATTTTTATTTTACAGTAATATGAATAGTCAGTATCACACTTTCAATTTGGTGAATAAAATCAGATCCAGACTATATGACTTTCTGTGCATGTGTGTGTGCATTGATCAGTGATACGCGCTTACAGCAATTCCCCGCTGAACACGGAACAAAGGACAACCTTTACTAGCCAATAGGCTCAAATTTATGTTCTGCAAATGACACGGCTGGATCCCAGGAGAGCAAATCACCTCTGTGCAGGAACAGCAGCATTCCAGTCAGCTGTGTGTGTGTGTGTGTGTGTGTGAGAGTGTGCGTTATGGGGGGAACAGATAGTTTGTGTGTTGTGTAAATGCCTCTCCACATGTACAACACTGCTGGTCTAAAAAGACGCACTTGAACAGGGAAATTGAGGATGTCTGGGTCACTTCCTGTGTGTGTGTTTGTGTGGCTTCTTTCCACAGGGATATCTGGCAGCTCTCCACAATGGAAGTGCGTCTGGAATCGAAACCCCACCTCGAGCTCAAACATTTAATGGCTCCAGATTCCAGATAATATTGATCTTTTTGTGGAAGAAACCTTTAAATGAATGACCCAATAATTATAAACCCAATGCAATTAATTTGATCACAATCAAACCAGCCCTGAGCACCTTTCAGTGTACAAATATAGCCAGTACCAGTCGCAATAGTCTCATTTTAATCATTCAGATTCTTTATGCATATCGCATTGGACTTCTACTACTGACATTAATAAGAATCCAGACTCCTCTAGTTTAATGTCTCTATAAACGCCGGCTTTCATTCAGACACAACTGTGTTCCAAAGCTTCAGGAGACAGTGTGACATGTTTTATTTCTGCAGCTGTTTACCCTCTGTTTATGTATTTGTACACCTCTGAGTGCATGATGAGTCAACAATATTTTTATTTTGTCTACTTTTCCTGAAATAGAAGGTTTAATAGAATGTGCTAAAGGTTCATTTTGTCAGCTATCATTTAATATGGCAACAATAATTTGATTTGGTTGGATATTTCACGCACCATCAGCAGAGCAACACCCTTATGAAAAAGAAGTGCACTTTATCATACTTTGAACTTAATGTAATGTTTTATGACACGTAACTGCATGTTAACTGCAATTAAATGAAAATGTAGGTAACACTTTATTTTACAGTGTTCTTGTTACACGTTACATTTAGTTACTGTAGTAAACTGTGCATAATTACACGCAACTAAACCTACTAACCATAACCCTATATTAAGTACATGTAGTTAATATTACTCATTACTTAAATGTATAATTGCATTGTAACACGGACAGCTTAAATTAAAAGTTTAATCAAAATTTATTATAGTTTAAATGTATATTAAATGCAATTAGTTGAACTTTAGTGTTTTTGACCCACTTAAGAACTTAAGTACTGTACATCTTTATATGTAATTTCATAATATTTACTTTTTTTTTTACAATTACTTGTATTAAAGATAATTAACCAATGATTTAAAATGTACTTTAAAGTTAAACTTTTAGACAATATTACAGTGTTCTTTTTAATGAAAGTCATGAAAGTGTACTTTTTTGAGTACACTTCTGTGCATTAATATTACATTATTTACAGTTACAAGTTAACATTAAATACAATTAAGAGCACTTTTTTTTAATACAGCGGTATACTTTTAAGATGTGAAAGATTATATTATAAATCTACACTCAACACAATTAAGTGCAATACAATTAATCGCACTTCAGGCCACTTTGATTCTCATACATTTCTAATCATAAAAAAAATGAGTGTCCAGGACATTCTTTACCCTTCAAACATTCACTGACCTTTGTTGTTCCACAGAAGAAAGAAAGTCATAATGGTCTGGAACAACAAGGGTGAGTATGTAAATTATGTCTGAATTTTCACTAATTAATCTTAAGAGGCTCCAATTAATGTAGAATTTTGCTTTATACATCAGCTGCCAATATACTGTAGTTAGTACACTCTAAAAATAATTGTTGGCTTAACTTAAAGTAAGTTACCTGATTGCCTTAAAATATTGAGTTGATTGAAATATTTTTTTTTTAGTTAATACAATGAAGGAGATTGATTGAATCAACAGAAACTCCTAATATTATGTTTTCTGAACCACATTAGTTATCTAGATTGATTTGACAAAAGATAAAAATTTGTGGAAACACTTTACAATAAGGTTCATTAGTTAATATTAGTTAACTAACATGAAATAACAATGAGCAATACATTTGTTACAGTATTTATTAATCTTTGTTAATGTTAGTTAATAAAAATCCAGCTGTTCATTGTTTGTTCATGTTAGTTCACAGTGCATTAACTAATGTTAACAAATACAACCTTTGATTTTAATAATGTATTAGTAAATGCTGTATATTGTTCATTCTTAGTTCATGTTAACTAAGGTAGTTAATTAATGTTAACTACTGAACCTTATTGTAAAGTGTTACCAAATTTGTGATAACAAATCATGAAAATATTTTTTTTTACAGTGAGGTTTGTAAATTGGAAGACATGTAGAGGATCCATGTGTGTGTCTGCAGACCGCAACAGCTGTGTTTTTAGGGTCAGTCAGGTAAGGATGCTGAAACTTTGGGAACTCGTCATCACACAGGTGCACCTCTACTCTCTGGCCCAGAGCTGTCTCAGACATGATCCACGAGCAACACATGAGCCATACACCAGATACATGTCTCAAACATCCTTTCCTCATCATTACACCTCAACATCAGATTCAGAGCTGAAGCTACAGGATCGTGGCAGTTTGACCCGTCAATTCAATCTGCAACTCATAGTACTAATGCAACATTTTAATTTTAATAACCAAATCTCAAAGGAGAATATGTGCTGTCAGAGAACATACAAACGCACACACGTCGATGGCCAATAATTGTTTCCTTTGAGGCTTTGTTGCATTTCCTCTTAAATTTGTATGTATTACTGTATAATCCAACAACACAAATACAATAAACTCTGATCAATGGATGCAAGCAAAGACACATGAGGACTCTGTCACCGAAGGGAAGTCACCGATTTATCTCCTTAATGCCTCTCGGCAGGGCTCTGCCTCTAAAGAGAGCGGATGACTGAGGATTGCCCAGCGCAGAGGACGTGATCGCATCTACACATTTTTTACTTTTAACAATTTAGAGCAATAACACTATTACTGCATGTCTCTCAACCTTATGGATGCATTTCATTTAGTGTAATGAGATGGATGATCTACTGCAAGGATTGTGAGTGTGTGTGGGAGGAAGTGAGGTCACAGAGCAGAGAGGCAGACGAGGCACTCTTTGACACAAACGCTTACGGGACAGGAAACCTGTTCTGAGTTAGTGTGTGCTCAGCATGATACAGCATGAACCCCTTGTGACAAAGAAGTGCACTTCAAATCTTATATATAATATGCAGAAATATTAATGGGAAAAAAAGCCACTTAAAGAGAGTACACTTTCAAGACTAAGTTTCTTAACACGTCTTTAAAAAGCCTAATTTAAGGTGCATAATGTCAAATTAAGAGTATTTCTTTAAAGTGCATTTTAAGCACTCATAAATGCGTATAATGCATTTTCTGCATTAAATATTTTAGTCATTTTGCTTTAAATAATTATTCTAATGTGTCGACTAACATTACAGCACATGTAAAGTACTTGATTATCATTTTACCTGTAGTGTGTTGTTTGGTTATATTTGAGTTAATGTATTTTAAATGTCTTACTAAATGTGTGTAAATACAAATCTATTTAAATTCATGACATAGAAGTTTCAAAAGAAATGACCTTAAAGTATATTTTAGTTTACCATAAATGCTTGTCAGCACATTCATCAGTGCACTTTAACCATATTTCAAGACAATAGAATTGTGAAATTACATATAAAGATGGTAAAAATTGCATTTGATATGAATGTAAATTATTATACATTTTCGTATAATTGCAAATAACATGCACTGTAAAAAGAGAACATTCAGCTTTAAGAAGGTATTTACCTGATTCTACCTACAAATAATTTTGTTGTTGTAACCTACTTAAATCAGTTTGATGTAACAAAACAAGGGAATGCTGCTTTAACTTAATTGAGTTACATTGACCCAACATACAATTTCCAATAGCTCAGGATGGACACATTCGACTCATGCGCACCTGCTCCTTGCTGATCGAACTAATCATGTTAGTAACCAAAGAGACAAAGGAGTGGCGGGAAATTCGAACAAAGAAACACATGTGACTGATGAAAACAAACTAAAAGTCCATAAAAACAAAACTAAGAACAAACTAACTGAATATTTGTAACATTACACCCCCCTAGCGCCGTAACAGAAAAGATGAGGAAGGGGAGGGTGGAGGCTTTGGAGGTGGACGAGGAGATGATGAAGAAATGATAACAGCAGACGGACCAGGAAGACCAGGGAGGATCCAACAGGTGAAGCAGCCAGGAATGTGATGATGGAAAGAATGGCCAGGTGGTCACGACCCAGAGCTCAGCCATGACTATAGCCCATGGCGAAGGAGCCATGATGGTGACGTAGCTGACGACATCCGGGGGACGACCAATGGAGAAGGAGATGATTGATCCCAGAGCGCAGATGAAGAGCCGATGGTACTGGAGACCAAGGTGGAGTTGTGGCGACTGAGCCAGAGTGCCTGAGGACTGAGGCAGAGCCGGTGTGATGAAAGTAGTGTGACAACTAACCAAGGTGCAGCCGCTGGGACGAGGGAACCCGGTGGAGCCAGAAGGACGCGGGAACCCAGTGGAGCCAGAGGGACAGGGAACCTAGTGGAGCCAGAGGGACAGGGAACCCGGTGAAGCCAGAGGGACGCGGGAACTCGGTGGAGCCGGAGGGACAGGTGTTTGGTGTTTTTAGCCCCCAACGGCGCCTTCCAGGCAGCGAGGGGATGGGTAGGTTAAAGGTTGAGGTTAGGGTTAGCTGCCTGGAAGGAGCCATTGGGGGCTAAAAACACCATCGAGCAGACGGACATGGGAACCTGATGGAGCCAGACGGACGCGGGAACTCGGTGGAGCTGGAGGGACGAGGGAACCCGGTGGAGCCGGTGGGACGAGGGAACCCGGTGGAGCCTGTGGGACGAGGGAACCCGGTGGAGCCGGTGGGACGAGGGAACCCTGTGAGCGAAGGGATCAGAGGCAGGAGGCGGAGCCACAGGATCCTCTCGCTCGGGCGAGGCTGGTGGTTGCTCGACCTGAGGCTTCACGTCACAGGTGAAGCCTCAGGTCTGGAGGAAGATGCCATTCGGGGCTGGCATCTGAATTAGATTTCACAGTTTTCCTCGTAATTTTATTCTTTACTTATTATTTTAGATATTTTATACCTTTACATATTTATATATTTTTGTTGTTGTTCAGCTTTGCAATACACTGCAAAAAGTTATTCTAACAAATGTAAAAAAGTAGCTTGAAGAAATATTTTTGGTAGGAGTGAGTTTATTATTTTTTGAGAACTGAACGAGAATATTCTAAACATGTTTCTAAGTTGTTTTGTTGACCTTACAGATACTCAAGTAGGCTGTTTGTTCAAAACTTGTCCAATGTTGTCCTAACTGTCCAAATTGAGTCATCAGTATAAAAGTTCCCAGAATACATTGCAGCTTAAAAAAAAATTGGAAACTCTAAAAAAGCTGTCACATGGTTCATATTTTTACTGAATTTGACTTTTGTTGATCATGACCATGTTTTAGATTTGTGCATCTCATTGCAAGAGATGCATTTTAAATATTTGCCCATAAGGGTAAAATGTTGGGCTCCATTTTTAAGAGGCAAATAATGCCTATAGAATGAAGTGGAGAAAGTTAACCTAAGTTAAGTTAACCTAAAAAAATAGGGCAAAATATAAATGTTCCAACAAGGACAGCGATTTCGGATATTGAAATCCGACACTGTTTTCAAAAAAATGTTATGCTAATTAACACCATTGAATTAGATAACGAATATCAAACCAAGTGTTTGTTTCTTACAAGAAAGTATGCTTATCAGGCAAAACAAAATAGGTTTTAATTGCATAAGCAGTTGATTTGACAGCTAACTCCTGTTTGAACTCACTGCCAGATGATTAAAAGTCATTGAACAAAAATGATAAAAACAGTGAAGTGAGTGAAAAGTTCCTGCAGTATTTGAGCCCAGGTACAGACACATGCTTTGATGTTTTGTTATCTAATTTAATGGCATTCAGACATTTTGTAAGCGCAACTGAATTGCAAATCAATCAATTTGTCAAGATGGCCATTGTAAATCTAAACCTGCAGAGTCTACAGTTATTCACTACTAATTTCATTTCATAAAGCATAGTTTTATAACACTGGTGAGTGCGCATGCAGGGTAGACAATGTATTCAGTTGGAAGTGGGGAAGTAAGCACTATTACAGCTTTGAATGTCAGTGTGGCATTAGCTCTCTCTGTATGTGTGTGTGTGTGTGTGTGTGTGTGGGGGAGCTGAGCGAGCAGAGAGAGACTTATGCTCAGTGTGCTGCAGGCTTGTAAATTGGCATCTTTGCTCCCCAGTGAGAAAATGCACCAATCAGAGCCTAGACTCGATCCACTTGGACACGCCCCCTTCACAATTACCCCTCCCCCATCTAGACACTACTCACCCTGCAGAGAGTCTCCACATACACACAAACACAAAGCTCAACAACACACATCTGCAACCCATTAACACACTCATAATGAACAGACTCACATGAGGGTCAGGGGACCTGATCATTGCTTTACACATGCACACACACACACACACACACACACACACACACACACACACACACACACACACTCACACACTCACGATGTACTACCATACTGTATTTCTTGTACTATTCTGCAGTAATTATGTATACTTTCATAAATATATTGTCTTTGAAATATGGTTACAGCTGAATATACTGACAAAGATTTATGGTAAACTAAAACATGATACTTTAATGTAATTTCTACTGAAATGTGTATTTAAATATATTCGTAATTACACATTTATAATGATGACGTTACTATTTAATACATCTAAAATATATATAAATATATAAACATTAAATGTTATATCAAACAACTTAGTTGAAATTAAAATCAAACTATAGTATAAAATAAGCATACCTGGTTCCACGTTCTTACAAATAATACCTTTAAAATATAAAAAAAAATATTTATTTATTTATTTAATTTTTTTTACTAATGCAAGGAATGTGACAGCATTATAGCATAATTTAAATGCTATTTGTTGCATAATACTTTTCTGATTAAAAACAGTTATTTTCACATTGTGCAAGTGGTCCATTCTGAAAATAGTCACTCACTCTTATTTCCAACAATGACTCCCATCCAGCGTCCACATGCCCGACACTAAGATGAAGCTGCCCCAACAATTCTCTTCTCCTTTTCTGTGTTTCTTTCGCTCACTGGCTCTCTGTTTGCTCAGCGCTGTAAAGTTTGTGGCACACAGCGCTCAGTCTGAGTGTCGGTCAGATAATGAGCTCCATAAAGCCATCAGAACGGTGGGATTAATGTGGGCATGATGTGTCCGCCGTAACTCACCCGGACCCCTCGAAGTTATAAGAAATGCTTTTCTCCCACATTGATCAGGGGGAACCACAGAAATATTAGAGTGTTAAAAACCTGGTAAATGCCTGCAGTAACTCTCTCTCTCTCTCTCTGTGTCTCTTTGGGGCTTGGCCAAGTTCTGCTTGCTTTATGAAGCCTGCCAGGTTAAATTCTCCAAGAATAATGTCTGCTACTGAAATCCGCTTCATGACTTACACTTCAATTCATAAAATATAAGATTTAATGAGATTGAATTGAAAATCCATGTGGTCAGTGTGGTCTGTCTTTGGAACGGCATACTAGCACTGTTTGACGTATGTATGTATACTGTGCACAAAACGCACTTTTTCTTTATGAATGGAATTCTCAGATAACAACAACAAAAAAAAAATCTATGAAATTTCATTAACTGAAAAAAATAAAATAAAAAAAGTTTAATATACCAAAAAACTAAAATCTGTTTTTACGGTTATAATAGTATACGTTCAGGCTGTCAATCCAAATCCCAAAAATTTGGTGCATATCCGATTGAAATTCAATCATATTTAGCAAGTGTGAATGAAAAAAATAATAATAATAATTGAATGAAAAGTTTTTTGGTGCAGTCTTCATGCTGTTTCACATATTGTTTTTTTAATAGTTTGTGAAACCGTATATACACTACATTTTATGCAGTGTGTTAGCAGCATACTTTCATTCTGACCAGACCCATTGATAGAAATGTGGGCATTTCTACACTCCTAGTTGTAAATAAATGGGCATCACGATTGCAGCGTTTTATTAGCTTAACATTACCATAAATATGAAGTCCAAATTTGAATCAAAATTCAAATCTGATTTCGTTGGGTTCAAATAGTCGGTGTCTCCGAGCGGCTTCCTTTTGACAAATGAACGCGACAGACAGTGGATAATAATTTGACAGGTGACAAATGTGTGGTTGTGATAGCATCTGAAAGCCGGGCTACCTGAAATATGACTTATTCTATTAAAATAATTCACCCAGGATATTGAATGTTATATTAAAGACCTTAACAATTGGATAAGAGCATCTTCCATAAACTCTCTGCAGTTTGAGGGGCCGCCGTAGAGAAATACGGCCTGTTTCAGGTTATTTGCTTTGTCTTTTGCTGAATTGTTGTCAGTTGTTCATGATGATCCGATATGCTTTCAGCACAAATATTATACAGTCAGTATCCATTTTGAAGAGCGTCTTTACATCTGCCAAATATTCACAGCTATAAGCTGATGTTTTAATAACAGAACACTTTGATAATCCTCCAAGCGATTTAATACAGCTCAGCTAAGAAAAACAAATACAGAACTGTTTTATTCCGACACTAATCGCATGAATTACATCTGATTTAACTGGACCGAATCCAGAAAAACCAAACAAAAGTAAAGCACATCCTCATGTGTGCAGCAGCAGACTGAAGTCATTGACCTCTGTCCTCTCCTCACACGCGGGGATTGTTGCGTGTGTGATGTGTTCGTGTTACTCCGGTCTAATGCTGTGGTATGCTGTGTTTAATCAAGGCTGTGTATTTTCTGTGGCCCGTTGTTTAGAACGAGAGGCGTCCTGTTTGTATGGATTGTGCGCTGATGTGGCGGGATAATTCAAGATTACAGAGAGATTTACTAAGATATTGCTCCAGGCAATTAGTCCATCATAAAGGACTTGGTCCAAGTTCGCTGCTTTCGTGGAATGTTTGATAAAATAGAAAAAAAATATTAAACAAATTTATTTTTTACACTCACCAGCCACTTTATTGTGCGTCTTCTGCTGTTGAAGCTCTTCTGCTTCAAGGTTTGGTGTGTTGAGTGTTCAGAGATGCTCTTCTGCTTCAAGGTTTGGTGTGTTGAGTGTTCAGAGATGCTCTTCTGCCTCAAGGTTTGGTGTGTTGCGTGTTCAGAGATGCTCTTCTGCTTCAAGGTTTGGTGTGTTGCGTGTTCAGAGATGCTCTTCTGCCTCAAGGTTTGGTTTGTTGTGTGTTCAGAGATGATCTTCAGCCTCAAGGTTTGGTGTGTTGTGTGTTCAGAGATGCTCTTCTGCTTCAAGGTTTGGTGTGTTGTGTGTTCAGAGATGATCTTCAGCCTCAAGGTTTGTGTATTCAGAGATGCTCTTCTGCTTCAAGGTTTGGTGTGTTGCGTGTTCAGAGATGCTCTTCTGCCTCAAGGTTTGGTTTGTTGTGTGTTCAGAGATGATCTTCAGCCTCAAGGTTTGGTGTGTTGTGTGTTCAGAGATGCTCTTCTGCTTCAAGGTTTGGTGTGTTGTGTGTTCAGAGATGATCTTCAGCCTCAAGGTTTGGTGTGTTGTGTGTTCAGAGATGCTCTTCTGCTTCAAGGTTTGGTGTGTTGTGTGTTCAGAGATGCTCTTCTGCTTCAAGGTTTGGTGTGTTGTGTGTTCAGAGATGCTCTTCTGCTTCAAGGTTTGGTGTGTTGCGTGTTCAGAGATGCTCTTCTGCCTCAAGGTTTGGTTTGTTGTGTGTTCAGAGATGCTCTTCTGCTTCAAGGTTTGGTGTGTTGTGTGTTCAGAGATGCTCTTCTGCTTCAAGGTTTGGTGTGTTGTGTGTTCAGAGATGCTCTTCTGCTTCAAGGTTTGGTGTGTTGTGTGTTTAGAGATGCTCTTCTGCTTCAAGGTTTGGTGTGTTGTGTGTTCAGAGATGCTCTTCTGCTTCAAGGTTCGGTGTGTTGTGTGTTCAGAGATGCTCTTCTGCTTCAAGGTTTGGTGTGTTGTGTGTTCAGAGATGCTCTTCAGCCTCAAGGTTTGGTGTGTTGTGTGTTCAGAGATGCTCTTCTGCTTCAAGGTTTGGTGTGTTGTGTGTTTAGAGATGATCTTCTGCTTCAAGGTTTGGTGTGTTGTGTGTTTAGAGATGCTCTTCTGCTTCAAGGTTTGGTGTGTTGCGTGTTCAGAGATGCTCTTCTGCTTCAAGGTTTGGTGTGTTGTGTGTTCATCGATGCTCTTCTGCTTCAAGGTTTGGTGTGTTGTGTGTTTAGAGATGCTCTTCTGCTTCAAGGTTTGGTGTGTTGCGTGTTCAGAGATGCTCTTCAGCCTCAAGGTTTGGTGTGTTGTGTGTTCAGAGATGATCTTCTGCTTCAAGGTTTGGTGTGTTGTGTGTTTAGAGATGCTCTTCTGCTTCAAGGTTTGGTGTGTTGCGTGTTCAGAGATGCTCTTCAGCCTCAAGGTTTGGTGTGTTGTGTGTTCAGAGATGCTCTTCTGCTTCAAGGTTTGGTGTGTTGCGTGTTCAGAGATGCTCTTCAGCCTCAAGGTTTGGTGTGTTGTGTGTTCAGAGATGCTCTTCTGCTTCAAGGTTTGGTGTGTTGTGTGTTCAGAGATGCTCTTCTGCTTCAAGGTTTGATGTGTTGTGTGTTCAGAGATGATCTTCTGCTTCAAGGTTTGATGTGTTGTGTGTTCAGAGATGATCTTCTGCAGACCTCAGTTGTATCGAGTGCTTATTTGAGTTACTGTTGTCTTTCTATCAGCTGAACGAGTCTGGTTATTCTCCTCTGACCTCAACAAGGCATTTTCTCCCACAGAACCGACACTCACTGGATATTTCCTCTTTTTCTGATCATTCTCTGTAAACCCTAGAGAAGGTTGTGTGTGAAAATCCCAGGAGATCAGCAGTTTCTGAAACACTCAGACCAGCTCGTCTGACCATGGCATGTTTAAAGTCACTTAAGTCACTTTTCTTCTCCATTCTGATGCTTAGTTTAAACTTCTACAGATTGTCTTGTCTACTGCATTGAGTTGCTGCCATGCATGTGAATGGCTGTTTAGATAAACACGTTTGCAAGCACATAATAAAGTGGCCGGTGAGTGTACATAAGGCACATACAAATAATGAGTGAAGAGGAAAAATGCATTTACGTTTATTTGTATAGCGCTTTCCACAATACATATTGTTTTACAGAAAAGCATATTGTAAAGATGAGTGTAACAAAGTATTGCAATGTTTAGTTAACATCATGTATTGTTAAATTGTGAATTTAACATTTTATTAATTACAGAAAGAAGCTTTAAGACCCAGACAATGTAGTTAACATGGCCATGCTAACCAGCAAAACCTTGACAACTAGGTAAATACAGCCTTCCATCACCTCTTTCTCACACTTTTCTCTCAAACACAAGCAGTATTCATCACAGAGGAGCAAGGGGAAATCCTCGTACACAAACCTGCCGGTGAAGCGCACCCATGTGTTCGACTATAACTTTGAGGTGATCGGGGCTAGAGAAGTGCCAGGGCTTTATGGGATGCAGCACATGATTTATGTGTGATGTAAAGCTGCTCGGGGCTGGAATGATTTGCTTGTTTTGATTGGCTGCAGCTGGGAATTCCAGCCAGCCGAAACGTATCGATACCAAAGAGGTCGCGCTCACCCTGTTGCTCTGTGGTTCACGTTTTCTGCACATGTCAGAAGTGTGTGAATGTGTGAATTATTCTGTTTTCAATAAACAGCTGTATGTTATGAGTTTGCATTTTGCAATAAAAGCATTGCAAGATGAAAAAAAAAAAAGTTGATTACTACATACGCAAAATTCAAATGAGCTCCTCTGCGCTGCTTTGTGTTTGGTGCTCTGCATTGATTTACCACTCTGGGATTTATGAAAGCAAGGAAACAAGAAGACCAAACCCATAATTTACAAGATAAAACCAACAGCCTTATTTGCATAAGAGACCTCTCCTGCCAAACACACACACACACACACTGTATAATTTATGCAGGTTGTATTGCTATGTATGAGGTAACTCTCCTCTCTTTTTTAATGGTCTTATTCACATGTCCAAGATCCCTGTACAGTATAATGTATACTGGCTGACAAATTGGGCTGAAGAACAGATTTCTGTGGACTGTTTTTTTGACTCCTTTCAGAAATGTTTAAACTTTCTGCAGTCTGATCAAATAGCAAGTAAAGAAGCAGAATCCCTTGTGAAAACAGGTACATTTTAGTACTTCACACAGAAATAATATACTTTAAAAGAATATGAACTGAATGTAATATTTTCTGACACTTAATTGCATGCAATTTACAATTAAAAATATATATATTAAATGGAATTAGTTGAAGAGGGCTTTTTTGACACACTTAATTAGGACTTAAGTACATTTTTATATGTGATTTCATAATTACTATTGTCTTTGAGATATGGTTAAAGTGTACAGCTGAATGCACTGACAAGCATTTATGGTAAACTAAAATATAATATGTTTGCACTCATGTTTGAACTGATTTAACTGAAAGCAATATATCTTAAAATCTGTCAGTGTCATGATTTTGTCTCAAGATTCACACCAGTAATGTTCTTTCTAAGGCAGGTTTATTAAAGCTACTTAAATGTCTTAATGGAACTAAGGCCTAATCCTGGCTTAACCCTGTCTGTGAAACCAGGCCCAAGTGTGTTAAGAAACATGATAGAGTTCTATTTTTTAGTACAATTAAGTTGCCATTTCTTTCATTAATATGAAATTATCTACAAGAACGGTTTGTTTAAAATATTTCATTTTAAGTACATTGCAAGTGCACGTTCAATAGAATTACATGCACTTCTTTTTTTCCCCCTTGAAGGATCAAAAGCAGAACAAATGTTGGTTGATCTTACTTCCAGTTCATTCGTCAAATTGAGCGCAATGCATTGTGGTACGCAGCATTCCATGCGATGTGCTCTGTTTTATACCGCACATTTTGGCAATGCAGTAGATCATCCAGATATTACATGCATACAGAAAATGTGCTTACTCCACACCAGGGCGAACAACTGAAACATCAGCCTTCCTCAGTGATGAGGTCCTCTGTGCTGTAGCCGACTCATCAGGCCTGTGGAGGAGGAGTCCCACCCATAAAATGTTTGCTTCAGGACCTATGATTTTGCTGGACATGATAAACACATGCATAAATATGTAGTATGCTACACAAGCTACATTTACAGACACCAAAATAACCTGTTTATAATCGATTGAACACTGAATTGGAATCCTTAATTCAAACACCTCAATCAATCCAACTGAGCTTGATCAAAATAAAATTCAGATTGTTTGAAATAGGTGGTGTTATACACGAGCCTCAGATGATTGTACATGCGCTCTTCCCCAAACAGAGGAGGCATTTATACTTGACGCGCTCGCCATTGTACTATTCTTTGAAATGACGGGTGACTCAGAGTAAAGGTCCTTGCACAATGAGTCAGAAATTTCCGTATGTGTTTTTCGTATTCGTCATTCTAAAAATTCGTCACGTGCAGAAAAAGTTCCCGGATGACCTACTACTTCTGGCTAGATACTGAAGTGTGCATACGATGGTCACTTTACTATCCCATGAGGCCACGGGAGAGGAGTTATGAATGACATTGAAGCGACGCAACTGACGCTGGTAGGTCACATGATAATGACAACATAGTACATCCAGATTACATTCATACTACATACATACACTCATACTATATAGAACAGTTGTTGAAGATAGTCAAGATAGTATTTGTTTGTAGAGCCAATGTTTGTTTTTATTACACTTCACCAAACCCAACCTACTAAAGAACCGAAGAATCGTGTAAAACCTAGTAAACCCTGAGATTATTACTTGTGACATGAGAAAAAAAATTATGGAGAACGTGTATAAAACTAAATTAAACAACAATCTTTTAAACATTTTTATTTAGTTTCATGAACATTTATCATTGTTTCATTGAAAGGCTTATTTCTGCTATTGTAGGCTCATTTTGTAAATGTAAGCAATTAATTTAGACGAGCTTAAACTGGGTGCCGGTAAAATGGAGATACAGACATACTTGGCTCAGCTAGAATCGCCTCGAAGTCGTGCTCCCGGAGCCGCGCGCAAAGTTACAAAAAATGCTGTGCGAAATGGGGTCTCGTGATGACGTCATTTTTTTCGCGAGCCACTTCGTGCAGTCGTGAGTATAAACCAGGCTTCATGGAAGCTTGTTTCTGCCATGGAATAAATAAAAAAGGTAAGTGATAAACATTTAATCTCACAATTCTGACTTTTTTTTTTTTTCTCAGAACTGCAAGATAGAACTAAAAATACATTTAAAAGGTAGAATTGCAAGATATAAACTTGCATTTGCGAGTTATAAAGTCGTAATTCTGCATGACTTTTGTGAGTTTATATCTCACAATTCAGATTTTTTTCTTGCAATTGTAAGTTTATATCCCTCAGAATTGTGAGATATCAACTTGCAGTTGAGTTTTCATCAGGGTTGTAGCTAAACTCTGCAGGAAAGGACCGAAGTGTAGACAGCAGCTGATAACATAAACTCTCTAATTTGTCAGGTAATTGTAACTTCTCACACCTAGACTCAGTGTGAGGAAAATAAAAGTGTAACAAGAGGATATTGTGATCGAGAAGAAGAGTGCTTCTATGTTGCGAAAGAGTTCTCTGATCGTGTGAGCAGGTTTTTAAACAGCAGTGCTGAGCTTCAGGGCTTCAGTTTTGCCAGCCCAGGCCTTCATTAACCTAAACCTCTGAATCCTCATTATGAAGGAACAGAGCCGTGAGGACGCGAGATGCTCGTTCTGAAAATGGTGCTTCTGTTGTCCTGCCATGGGGCACAACTAATGGCTAATGTTGATGCCATCTCTCCAAATGGGCTGGCAATGACCGCATCAGAATTCAGCCCGAATACAGAAGATATGCATGGTCTGCAGTCCCGTTGGCATGTCGCTTTTTTCCTCCCAGTATTGGCAGATGTACACTAAATCAACTTATTGCCCAAGCCCAAGCATTTTATTTATAGATTTGAATAGATGGTTTGATCGTGTTGATTTAGTCGGCGAGGTCCTCAGGCAGCTCTTGGTTTGTTCTCATCACACACTGTTGTTTCGTTTAATCTGAGAGCTGCATGAGATCAATGGAGCGGAGAAATCTAGAGTGTATCAATAACAGGAAACAGAAGAGAAGAGAATAATGAAGCGTTTCAGGGGCCTGCGGGCGGCAGGCTTACTGAAAGAGAAACAGTCGTTAACACAAGGCCCACCACTGAGAGAGACAGTATGAGTGTGTGTATTAGGAGTGGGTGTTCATAGTCATTCAGTTGTTGTTCTACATGCATTTGTGCATTGTTGTGTGTTTCAACAAATAAATAGAGTTAGTGTTTCCTAAAAGAAAGAAGTGATTCTGAACTGCCAAAATGAGACTCAGATCTGAGATCAGTCTCACTTCCTGTTACAAACCTGTGTAACAATGTAACACATTTACGTAATGTCAGCCTATCTATGGCCTTCATTGGTTGGCAGAGAACAACGCCTACTTTGAGCCTCAAACACTGTTGTAGTTGAGACTGGAAGAGTTTGATTCGTGTTGTTCATGTCGAGAAGACGCTGTTTTCTGCTGCCAAAGCAAATCCACTTTGCTGCACTTCCAAAAGATAAGACTCGCACTGGAATTTATATGGAAATAGTAATACTGACACCATCGTTACTGTTTGTGTTACTGTGTATCAAGTGTTGAGGAAGAGCTGAAATTCAGGTAGGCTAATGGAAGTTTGGTTACCGAAACGCACCGTAAGCGGTCGACCAATCACAACAGACTGAGCCATCTGACCAATCAGAGTAGAGTAGACCAATCACAACAGACTGGGTCATCTGACCAATCAGAGCAGAGTAGACCAATCACAACAGAGTGGGTCATCTGACCAATCAGAGGAGAGTAGACCAATCACAACAGACTGGGTCATCTGACCAATCAGAGCAGAGTAGACCAATCACAACAGACTGGGTCATCTGACCAATCAGAGCAGAGTAGACCAATCACAACAGACTGGGTCATCTGACCAATCAGAGCAGAGTAGACCAATCACAACAGACTGGACCATCTGACCAATCAGAGCAGAGTAGACCAATCACAACAGACTGGCCCATCTGACCAATCAGAGCAGAATCGGCTCTCGGGAAGGAGGGGTTTAGAGAGGCTTGAATCTTCTAACAAACCGTTTTCAGACTCTGAGAAATGAGGTGATGTTCAATGTCTATTATGAGAAAATAAAGTGGTTTTTTTTTTACCTTGAATGCATGTAAACCTATTGTAGGAGACTCCAAAACAAAACTATGAACCTTTAAAATAGCATAATAGGGGCACTTTAGATTGTAATAATATTTCACAGTATTACTGTTTTTACTGTATTTTTGATTAAATAAATGCAGCCTTGGTGAGCAGAAGAGAGCTTGAAAAGACTTTTGAACGGCAGTGTACCTTCATATTCGTGTTGTTTCCACATTTGTCTTCTGTTGTTTTTAATGGTATTTTCCATCTTCTTCTATGAGTATTTGTTACACTGGAGGGATGGGGAAATTTCTAGTAAATATCTCAAATAATTGCAAAGAAACTGCAAGCAAGTAACACAGACTAAAATTAAAGTAGAAAGACTAAAATAGTACGTTCTTGAAAAACGTCCTTCAATAATCTTGTATTTACAATTTAGAAAAAAATGTTTACAGTGTAAAAGCAAAGGCCCTACTGTGAGTGTTGGACCCACCAAGTGCACATGATGTCAAATTGAGACGTGCACACACTCTTCTGATGACGAAAATTCTGGAATTTGGCCTTAAGTATGAGCAATAATAATAGTGATGTTTGCCTTAGCAAGTATGGATGAAATTGTTATAGGCTACTCAAACACACAATCACACAAACTCACACCCAGTGCCTTGCCTTTGTCTGAGACACTGAGCTTAAAGGCCATCTATCAGGACTCACTCAGTGTGCATGTGTGTGTGTGAATGTGACAGATCAGTCTCTCACATGAAAGGAAATTAGCTTGTCCTTATGAGGAGCAAATGAGGAAGACCAGGACACATCAAAGCACCACAGGATCAAATCAGCCAAATGGACTTCATCTGTACTGAGCTTAAAAGAGGCTCCGTTCAGGACTCTTTAGTCTGTCCTGTTTTGGTTTTGTTGTCCTTTTACAAGTTACACCGCCAGAGATGTTTTACATATACATTTAATCAGCTGTCAAACACTTTTATTAAAAGCAACAAATGAGGAAGATCACAAGCATTTTTATCAGCAATACAGCAGGGTAAATCAGAGAGAAGCGTGTCCGAAAGGAAAAGTATCTGATGCTGTACAGAAACAAAAAAACAAACATCCTTCAAATGACACACCCACACACACGCGCACACACACATTCTTGTACGTCTATCTTTATGAGTACATTCACTGACACAATGCAATCTCAAGCCGCTTACCCTAACCTACCCATCACAACTAAGTGCCTAACCCGACCCCTGACCCTAAACCTACCCTTAACCTCATTATAACCTTATCCCTAAAACCAAGTCTTGACCCTCAAACAGGCCTTTAAAGGCTCTCAGAAAGTGACGACCGGCCAAAATGTCCTCACTTTACTCTCTTTGTCCTCACTCCAATGGTCTAAAACTCAAACTGGTCCTCACAAAGATAGTTGTACAAGTACACACACACACACACACACACACACACACACACACACACACACACACACACACACACACACACACACACACACACAAACACACACACAAACACACACACACTTATGGATAGTTGGCGTTGTTACTCTGGTGTTTTCATATTTTATGACACTTACTTACAGTAATTCCTTCAAATACTTTACTGTGGCTTAGCTTATTTTGATATGTTCTGTGATTAACAGATTTAAATCCCACAAATGCCATTAATATAAAAATCATACAGCAGCCGCAGGCATTAAAAACATGTTGAGAATTTATATTTGCTGTTGGGATTTTTCCCAAGCCTCTCTTAGTGAGTATAAAACCAGCCTGTGGCGGTGGAGGCAGATATATGTGTGAGCTCATAATTAAACTTGCTTTTGCTGTTGATATTCAGCTTCAAATTAGCTTGTAAGCGAATCTTACAGTAATTAAAACTCTAGATTCATGAATCATCAAGGTTGAAAACAGTCCTCAGAGCATTACCTGCATCTGCGTCTTCTCTCTGAATATGAGAGGTGCTTTACCATTAAATTACTTAGTGGGGATGAGTGCATGTTGTAGTCATTAAATGCATCTTCAGAGATCAAATACAGAATTGGCTGAAATTTTCTGGAGAACTGACCAAAGGACACTGCACATAAAAGACAGAGAGAGAGAGAGAGAGAGAGAGAGAGAGAGAGAGAGAGAGAGAGAGAGAGAGACATCAGCAGGTTCTTCTCAAACACATGACATCGATCAGCGCATGACATCATTCTCCTCTACAGCGAGCTCAATGCCCATGTGTACAGATCACACGAAGAGCTGAGCCAAGACATTCTCAGGCTATATACAACAGATGCTGATTCTCACTTTCACCATCACACACCATTTAAACCACTCAAGTACATGATCATCCACATATATAACGTGACATCCATACACAATTATGATCAACCATATCATCAACAACAACAACTCATGGCTCTCTCACAATACCTTTATACCCTGTTAATATACTCTAAAATAAATGACGAAAATACCTGATTTTACTGTTTCACTCTAATCTCATCCTCTGTAGTTACTGAATATCTGATACATCTCATCCATAGTTACCACTTCTTTAAATCTTAAAAAAACTGAAATTATGTAATACTTATACATACATTGCTATACTAAATGACAATATATATATATATATATATATATATATATTTTTTTTTTTTTACATTTTCAGCACAATAGAGCGCTGCAGTGAAGACTGCTAAGCAAAAGCATAAGCATCACCTCGACAAAAACCCTACAGGATTTTTCCATCGGCTTTTGAATTTTTGCAGAAAATAATCTCTGTTTCCAACAAACGTTTATGATTCTTACACGTTTGGTTCATCATGATAATATATACAAATGAACACAAGTCTTTACATTTTGAAGCATAAATACAATCACCAGAAGTAAAAAGCTAAACGTAAGTTAAGTTATAAACGAACTACATCTTGACATTATTAAGCTTTGCGACAACTTTTTCATTCTTTATTTAAAAACATTTAACCTGAAAGTTTGAGTTAAAGGTGCAGTGTGTGATTTTTAGCGGGATCTAGTGGTGAGGTTACGAATTGCAACCATCAAAAGTTACAGTGGCCGACAGGAAGTGATGTCGTCGTCTGAGACAGCAGAGAGTAGCCAGTTGAGCAATGAGGTTTCTTTACAAAGATAAATTAATAAATTATGTTTATTTTACTAATCAGTAAAACGATACGTTATTGCGAATATTATTGTTACTTGTTCATCATTGTGTCAGTATTTTATTCGCCGACTTTAGCTAGCTTCTTTGCATGAAGAACAACATAGTTTGTCCGTTTAGGGCCACTGTAGAAACATGTCGGCGCAAAATGGCGCATTTCAATGTAAGGGTTCATTAAGTAAGGTAAATACACCACTGAAAACATAGTTATGTATATTATATTGCATTTCTGTCTACAGATCCTCCTAAATATTACACAATGCACCTTTAAGATCGTTTGCAAGAGCGTGATTATAAACACAATGAGGCTGTGAAAGAGACTAGCGAGTAGATGAGTTTACCTGTTCGGCGTGACGTTTAATGTTCCCAACTACCTCTGTAGTCATATTCAGACACTTGTTAGTAACCGCCTTTTTCAAGACAAGTAAACGAGATTAAAAAAAGCTTTAGAAAAATGGGGCATTACGGATGTATTGTCATGGATAGACGGGTGAAGAAGGCTGCAACAAAGCTGACAAGCGGATACAGCCACAGTCTTCACTGAGCAAAACAAAAACAAAGTAAATATCCACATGATGAAATAGGTAAATCCACACTGGTAATGACACACAACAGCGTAACAAAGGTCAAGACAACCGACCAAAAGTGAACAACTGAGAAAGGGTGTAAACACACGTGATGAACTAATGAGTTACTTTGGTGACAAACTCACTCAGGAAACAGGAAGGTGAGGACATAAACAGAAGAGCGAAATCTGTCAAAATAAGAGTCCTTGAGTGCACATAAACCAAATTCAAGACACGCATGTTACATCATATCTTGCGAAAATATCTCAAGGTTATTACCTTTTTTCAGGCATTTAACCAAAAACCCATTAAAAAAACCCACTGACTTTGAGGTGATGGAACTTATTTCTGGGCTTTAAGACTCTTATGATATGGGGTGGTAAAATTGTGAAATTAATCTATCTCAAATAAACAAAATGCAACCTTTTAGAATAAATAAACAGAATTTTGTGAAATGTATGAAGGAATAGTTTAATTTAAAGAGATCATTTGTGAAAAGAGACTGTTAACACAATTACAATGTTTACTTTTCATGCATTTAAGTCAGTTACTGAAAACTATTCTCAAATTCATATTTGAAAGTAAGTCCAGCAATATTTGAGGTCTGTCTAGATGGATATAGACAGATGCATTATCCCATGGGCAGTCACTTTAACAAATGGATGACAATAAAAGACCATAACAGTGAAATATTCTGCACATCAGTCTTATAGTAACATCACTGTCTGGACAATATACTGACCTGCACAGTAGAGCCGGTACAGAGCACAAATCAGACAGCGACTTAATAAAACACTCCATCAGAGAGAGAGAGAGTATGACAGCGCTTCATCTGGACTCAGCCCAACTCAGGAAATGAAAGCTGATGTGTGTGTGTGTGTGTGTGTGTGTGTGTGTGTGTGTGTGTGTGTGTGTGTGTTCTTTACACTAACAGATGCAACATATATCATGATCCACAAGCCTCCCTCTCATTCAGTATTCCTATCTGTGTGTTGGATGTAATGCAAGTGGTTAGAGAGCCGTCTGACTTACTGAAACACACACGGGTCTTTGACTGTACCGTACAGTATCACCCAGGACCGAATCGCCCTGTGTACCCGTTTGCCTCTCAAGAAACTGTGCCATTTTTGTGCTACAGATTAGCACGATATTGAACCCACATTGTTTGAAAGACTTAACTCTACAATCAGATTCACTCAAAGCATTAGTTTTATTTTTGACCAGTTTGATTTCATTGGAATATCACCCAGTTCATCAGCCCCTATTCATAGCTTTTACAATTCAATTGATTATATATATATATAAAAAAAACATGGAATTGTATCTAAATTTGCTTAAATTAAATTACACTGGAAAGAAATTGGTGTAGAATTTACTTTGAAACAATTTTCATTTGTACATTTCACTTATAATTACAAAAGAAACAGCGAGTAGCACATTGAATTAAACATGATTTTTTAAGCAGAAAGACTGAAATTGTATTTTTTTGTAAAACACTAATAATCTTGTTACAACTTAGTAAAAAAAATAAAAAGATTTTTCAGTGTACGCTGGTCAGTTTCACAATATATACTTTTTTTTGTGAGTTTCTTTCTCTTCAACCCTGTAATACGGTGATATTTCCCTCCTTTTGAAAATAATGGTTGGATATTTAAGGGATTTCTTTTACCACTATATCAGTATCACTTCAATAGTTCAACCCTGTTATGAGAACAAATTCTTGACCCAAAGCACAATAATATTGACTGTAACTAATGACACTTGCTATAGTTAAGACCTTTCTATCCATTTTTGCACTGACCTCCAACTGTGTAACATTCAACCCTGTAATGATATGAATGTAAAAGCATTATAGGCGCTCCCAACAGAGACTATTTATCATATGTAATGTAATTTTCTATTTCACTATGCTTTCTCTCACTAATAGAAACAAGCTCCTTAAAAATCACTAACACTTCCTCAAAAATAATTGGTCTTCCCACTCCCAACTTGTCGGCTCTCATTGACAATGCATTTGTAGAGCAAACACCATTACACAAATTCCCAGCCACCCTCTACACTCATGTTTCACCCTTCTTCCCTCAGGCCGCAGATACAGACAGCTACAGTTTTGTACTCTCAGCTATACGAGCATTGAATTCACAGAATGCGTAATTTATTATTATTCTTTTTTGCAATATGTCTATTTATGTGTACAAAATATGTGTATTCTGTCTGGTATGAGCATATTAAGCATGTTGAATGTTGCTCCTGGTACAGTCTGTGGAAACAAATTTCCTCTATTGAGGACAATAAAGAATGAATCTGAATCTAAAAGCATTAGCACAAAACATGTTAAAAATGTCATGGTATTAATATTTTAATTTATTATTATAATGTGTGTTTTACTATGTTGCATCAGTAGTGTGTCGTCACCATGTCCAAGAGAGGCTGTTTTTTCCACCCTGGATCTGAAGCGGTTGGTAAGGGGCGTGACATTTCTGAAATACGATTGACCAATCACAACACATTAATCCAGCGGGCCAATCAGAGCACACTGTGCTTTTTGGAAGGAGGGGCTTCATAGAGACAGGAACTAAATAGGGGTGCATTACCCAAAGTTTTCAGCATAGTCTGTGTTTCCTGAAGCTATAGCTCCAACGAGCATTCACAAACAGCACTGAAAACTTGTGTGGCTGAAACGACAGCTCTCGACCTGTGGTTAGAAGCAGAGTTTTTTTGTTGGCATGATATGTGGACTTAATAAATCCTTATCTTGCACAAAATAAGCAAACTGACATTCAGTACCATCTATATCTTTATTCCGAATATAAACAAATGTAATTTACGTCTTTTAGCTTTTCAAGAGATTTAAAGCGGTTGCGAAGAGTGTGCATGTGCAAACGCGCTCTACAACATAAGAATGAGCCTATGATTGAATCTGGAAATAAAGCAAATTACCTGAGAAAAATTATTCCTTAGATGCCATGTCCATAATTTATTGCCAAAAATCTAGCATTAATTTGATCTCAAACAGATTCATTAAAACAAGTATTACTCCACTACCTGCGTGACATCATTAACCAACGTGGTTGAACGACACATTTGCGACAATACTGTTTCGGGAAACAGTTGTGACTAGTTGATTTCTTCAACGATGCATCGTACTCTGGTAGCTAAGCAGCGAGTTACGTCGTCGAACGGGGAACACACCGCTAAATATTACTGACAGACTATGTCAACAATGTCAAATGAGAGAAAAATAAGGTGTTTTTGAACATTCATGCATGACAACCTATTCTATTAGAGACTAAAAACACTTTGTAAAAGGGCACATGTCCTCTTTAATTTCTTGAATGTTCGGAATAACCTTTTTGAAATTTCCAGAACACATGACACCTTCTCCAGAGAATGTCCTTCATGTCTGGTTCCTGTACTTAAAGCTGTAACTCTTGTATGTGGTATTCAAACGTTGCTTTAGGGTGACAGTCTTGGCAGGAATGCATGCATACACACATGTTTAGTATAAGGCTTGAGTTTCAGAATTTATTTACTTTCTGTTCCTTCTCTACCTGCACCTGTTTCACACTCACACATGTCTACAGTACAGATTTGACCCTCTCTCTCTCTGCAGCCCACAGTGAGCCAGATGACGTCCATCAGCGTCTCTATAATTATCTTACTCTGACACAGAGTAGGTGGAATTAGATTCCTGTATTAATTATAATCTAACACCATAAACGTCCTGCTGGGCAGAAGACACAGCTCTCACTCAGGTTGCCAGATTGAGACCCCCTGGCAAGAGAGAAAATACAATTGTGGGTCCACTTACTCGCCCCCTCTCCCGCAGAGCGCTGAAGAATCGGTCCAACTCACACTCGCGTACATCGAGACGGGATCCGCTTATAACAGCTGGTCTTGGATCAGCTTCCTGCCCTCCAGCTGGGGCAGTAACAATTATGAGACAAAGTAAAACTGGGCGAGGATGAAAGAAACATGGCAGCTCAGGCAATAGATAAACAAGGCCTGCAGTCACACTGTACTAACTTAGTGTTGCATATTACAAGTCTTCTGAAGTCATTTGATAGCTTTGTGTGAGCGACGTGTAACGGAGGCCAGCTAGTGAGAGTTGTGAAGGTAAACCTCACTCCCCTGATCTCAAGAAGCACACTAGCGACTGACGCTAGAGACTGCGGTCTTGTTAGCGCGGCCGACACCCATGCCGGGACGCCAGTTCGCCAGGGTTATATTAGTACCGTAACCCGGACGTGAGTGAGGTTTAGGGGGGTGAGTGTAACGGAGGCCAGCTAGTGAGAACTGTGCAGGTAAACCTCACTCCCCTGATCTCAAGAGGTGCACTAGCGACTGAGAGACTGCAGTCTTTAGCATCCTTGTAAGCACCCATGCCGGAGATGCCGGTTCGAGTCCCACTCGGAGCAGTACATGTAGGACCAGAGGGGTAAAATTGGTGCCGTGACCCGAATGGGAGTGAGGTTTGGGGGTGTGAGTGTAACGCAGGCCAGCTAGTGAGAACTGTGCAGGTAAACCTCACTCCCCTGATCTCAAGAGGCGCACTAGTGACTGACGCGTGTTAGCGCACCCGCCTCCCATGTTCGGTTCGAGTCCCGCTCGGAGTGGGGTGAGTAGGACCGCAGGGGTTACAAACAGACCAAAAGTTGATTTTCACTGAAAATCTTCCCTTCCGTCATTCAAATTTGGATCACTAATAATACACATGAGAAAGTTCACTTTAATATAAACACAGTGCAGCGAGTGCATATAACACCAAATATGGAGGAGGGGGAGAAGATGAAGAAAGCAAGAACTTAGTCCCTAAAGTTAGATGTACACTGTTCTGATGGCAAAAACATCTTTCACCATTGAAGACTATTTATAAAATACTTGATTTTTATTTTACAGTACAATAGTATTATTACTATAGTATTTTGACTACATATGACGAAAACAATACATGACAAAATAATCGATTTTTGGGTTAAATTGTACAGCCCTACACACGAGCATAGCCTGAAGCGCTATACAAAATTTTAATCAGAGAAATTATAATTAGAGTTATTTCCTCAAATCGTTCAACCCTAAGTAGTACTAGTAGTAACTGCTCAACCCGATCTATGAGAAAACCTAACTATTTTGCAAGGTGGTGATTTCCAAGCCAGCAATAGCTGTCATTTCACCATCTAGGATAACTACAGACCTGATATAGTCTGGCTATGAGTAACCCACTTCTAGCCAAAATAGCCTTGAATTTGGTTACATGTCGTTTTTGCCAAAATAACTTGCGAGATGTGTGATATTCCATCATGTAAGCAAAGTTAACAGTGATAACAAGGCGTTTGGTTTAATTTCTTTGACATGTTCTATGCGTAGCCTGTGCGTAGCCACGATTGATGACTAGTCTATTCTTGGCCTATGGTTAGACATCTATTAAATTTTCACTGACAGCCCAGGTTTTGGGCTGTTTTAGCCTAGACGTCAGGGCTGTGTTTGGACGACTATTAGACGTCTTTTAAACGCAAAATTGCTTGCTGGGTTCCTATGAATTTGTACAGTACAATATGATTCATACGGAAATGTAAGATTTTTAGAACAAAAGTCAGCATGAAGGTCCACCCCTAAACCTAACCATGGGTCATAAGCAGATGTACGAAAACGAACAAATGAGATACAACGCACAAATGTACGAATATATTCATACGAATTAGCCACCAATTTGTCAAAAAGTAAAATAGTTACAAATTACCATGAGAGTGTGTTGAGCTGACCGTTTTTAATGAACTATTTCAAAAACAGTTTTAGGACTGGTAAGAATTTTTTAAGGCCAGAACATTTTTCAAGTCACTGACCATTAGCAGGTGTGGTAAAAAGATTAGACAACAGACTAAGTTTTGGTACGCAGCTCATGTTTGCGTGATGAAAGCATGCTCCATCATTATTTCTGCCTATACTGATGCACTGCAGTGATTCAGTGTTCACATCAGAGCTGTTCTTCTCTCTCTGCAGCAACATTAATTGTTCAGGGAGCTTCTATGCTGCTAAGATTACAGAAACCCCAATATCTCTCATCTCATTATCAGTTGTTTCATTCGCGCTTCCTTTCTCTCTCAGTTTCTCTCTTCCTCTTGTCTCTCTCCAACACATATCCACCGTCTCTAGTGGCCTGTTATATTGTTGAGTAAAACACTTTTAAACTGGATGCATTGTTCCTGCAGTTTAGCTTAATATGTTTCCTCAGTCCGTAGTGGATTGTTTGGAGTGTGGAGCCCCAGAGGAGGCCACACACTCCTGCTCCTTCAGCTCCTCCATATGCTCCAATGCTGTGGACCAAAATACTCAGAAGATGCCATCAATAAATGGGGTAGACTCATTCACAACAACCTTATCGCCCAAAAGTTTGAAAGCACTTTCTGCATAGGAGAGTTTCTCTGTAATCTTTGGAACAGTTTCCATTCCAGACAATCCGTTGTAATAATGTAAAGCTGCTAATTTGGAAGCTTTTTACGTAACTCAAGCCGAATGTGATTTTAATTGATCACATTCTGTGAGCGTTTGTCAGAACCGCAGTGATCTGTTCATCTCATTCACAGACGTCATGCCATCATCTGGAAGGTTTTCTGCTAACCACTGCTCCATTTCAAACCCATTTACACTTGATGGTCCATGTGGAGACAGCATCAGCTGGAGTCATTTGTTGTGTAATGATAATATGGAAAAAAAACACTGTCTAGCCCTGTTTATAGGGTGGAGCTTGTCAGAGACCACCAGTGAAAATGCTTGTTTTCTAATTTAACAACATTTTTCATCACAAATTATATCTTCACCATGAAAAAAAAAAGAAGTGAAAAGCTGAAAATTGACATGATTTTCAGAATCCTTTAAATAGTTAGTCTCCTTTAGCTTTATTTACCCATACATCATTTTACATAATGTAATTATGTCATCTTATTAAGATATATTATAAGGAGATATTGAGTGGCAACTGATATTTCTATGCATTTTATGTTAGTAGTCTGCTATACTTCTACTACTACTATTCCACTTTGTCCCGGTCAAGACATAGAGCCTTGACTATAAACCTCTAAGACTGCCTAATATTGTGTAGGTCCCACCCCTGCTGCCACAAAAACCCTAATGGGTCAAGGCATGGATGCCCTGTGGTCTCTGGCACCAGCAGATCCTTCAAGTCCTGTAGGTTGTGAAGTTGGGCCTCCATGGATCAGACTTGTTGCTTTAGCACGTCCCATAAATTCTCAATTGAATTGAGATCTGGGGAATTTGGAGGCTAGGGCAACACCTTTATCATGTTCCTCAAACCATTCCTGAATAATTTCTTCAGTGTGGCAGGGTGCATTATTATGTTGAAAGATGGCATTGCCACCAGGGAACACCATTGCCATGAAGAGGTGTACGTGGTCTGCAACAATCTTTAGGAAGGTGGTACGTGTCAGAGTAGCATCCACATGAATGTCAGGACCCAAGCTTGCCCAGAGCATTGCCTCTGCCGGCCTGCCTTCTTCCCATAATGCATCCTGCTGCCATCTCTTCTCCAAGTAAACAACACACATGTACCCAGCTCTCCACCTGATCTAAAAAAATGTGATTCATCAGACCAGGTGACCTTTTAGGAGTGGTCATGGGTCATCACAGGCACTCGGACCGGTCTACGGCTACACAGCAAACTGAGTTTCACTGTGTGTTCCGACACATTTCTAGCATTGAGTTTCCAGGCGTTTGAGCTGCACAGTAACTCTTCTGTGTGATCGGTTCATTTTCGGTGTAAACTCTAAAAATAGTTAAATCCAAAAATAATGTTTAAGAGCAAACATGTTGAAGATTAGCCGATGGGCTGTCGATTCATTAAATGATAAGCTATTTCCTCACAAACAGCGGTTTATTCAGCCTAGTGAAGCATCTCCATTGACATCCATTTCACAAGTTCTCACTTGCAAATAAGTTACATAGAGTAAATGGTATGCGTATTTGGCGTGGTGTCCGGGGAGAGGGCTCCGGGCTCAGTGTTTGGCCTGAACGCAGAGTACTCCCCCCGTATTCCTGGCTGTGGCAGGAACCAGCCAAGACTGAGGAGTCAGGGTGGTGGAGGGAAGCTAAAAAAAAGTAGAGGAATTTAGGTGAGTCGACTGAGTGTGTATATAGGCCTCCTCTCATGCTGACAGGATAGATGTGTTGATTGCTGATGATGTGTTGATTGGATAGATTATTTGTATGTGCTCCTCCCGAACTTAGTTAATGAAACATAAATTAAAAATAAATAATCTGCCTCTTATCTCCTTCCCTGCGTACTGTAGCGTTAGCAGGTGTTATGCTTTTTTCGGCTAAGGATGCAGGCTTGCCTTCAAGTGGCTTTGCCTATAGTGTTAAAAATCTCATTGATTTACATTACAAGCTAGCAAAATTTAAACTTAATTTTTAGCCATATAAATAACAACAAATGCACCAAAGTGCATATTTTGCTCAGTTTGGGCCTCTGAACAAAATTGAGGTGTTTCTTCCTCCTTCAGTGTGAGCTCTTTTATAGGGTATATACAAATACCTCAAGTACAGTAAGGGCTGTGTTACTACTGAATACGGTGCACTCTTTTGTACAAAATAATTAACAAAACTGTTGTGTAACAGTATCAAAATCCAATTGTTTGTAATGTTAAAAATCACAGTTACTTCCGAAAAAATCAAAAGTCAGAAAAATAAGATAGTATGCAGATTAGTAAGTTAGTATAATTAATGCTTAGAATGCTCTTGTGAACGTCGCCACACCAATTAGGCCTACACTACACTGAGAAAGCTTTCTGTCAGCATTCGCGTTCACCTCTAAGGCACTTGCTTGGCTGGCAGAAACCTGTGGAAGTACGTGATTTGACATCTGCCATCTTGTTGTGTTGCTTCCTCTCACACCATAACTTTCAAGCAAGCGACATGGCTAACGCGGATAAAACTTGAATGCTCTCGTTGTTATCAACAATGTAATACAGATTAGGCTTTATTTGGAAGCCTTAGACACCTTTGTTGAATATAACTGCAGTTTTGTTGCATTTAGCTGGCCCTCATTAGCCTTACAGCACTGAACAAAACCTACATTCACAGAGGTCCACACACACATCATTCCTCTCACAGGAAGTTCTCCTTTACCCCCTTCTGTGAAACCTTCCATACACACTTATCATCAGGCACACACAGTCATGTGCTCTCACACACAACACACACTCCCTCTGTCTGTTTCTATGTGTTGAATGCAGCTGCAGGTGGGGGGTGGAGGACTAATGTGTTGGCCTCAAGATGGAGGCTTTTCTGCCCGTATGCGATGAAAAACAAAAATTGCTTTACTAATGAGAAGCAAATGCATGTAATAAACTCCTTCTCTCACCTTTTCCTTGCCTACAATAAATTTAATGTCTTTTAGTACATTCAAATGCTGCATTATTAGGCTCAAGCACCGGGTTTTGACCTGCCTACACACACACACACGTAAATAAATACAAGACTTCTATAGCTTTCTATAAAGCTAATTATGATAACTAGAGACTATTGGAGTGCTTTAAGAATAAACATAATCAGTTTTAATTGTTTTCTTCAAAAACAATTTGTTTTGTCATATCGGGGGACATTTTTGTCCTATTTTGGGGTCAAATTTGTTCCCACTGAGTGTGATTTGCTAGCTATAGTGAGAGAGAATATACGTGTGTGTACATACACTCAAAAAAATGCTGGGTTGTTTCTGTAAACAAATTGTTGGGTTGATTGTGCTGGGTCAAAAAGTTGGGTTGTTTGGGGTACTGTAAACACATTATTGGGTTGCTCATGCTGGGTCAAATGAGTTGTAAGGGGGTCATTCACAAATAAACCGCTGGTTGGGTTATTTTGACCCAGCAACTGGTTACTTTTTTCATTTTTTGTGGAACTTTCTGGATTCTTCACTTCTGACTCGAGGAGCACGCCACTCGGAGCAGGCAGTGTTTTATGGTAAGTTAATACGAATGTTTACCTATATTTTTAATAAGTTGTGGTGGTAGCAGCAAGCTAATTTCACTGTTCAACATACAGTCTTTGATATGGAAGTGTGAGGGGTAACGTATTTATTCTGTGAAACATTAATTAGCCACAGCTAGCCGGTTAGAATTTTTGACAAAATGCTGCATCGTTAAATCCTTAGTTGAAATTAAACCAGCTATATCAGCAGCCTTTTTGAAAATTTAAATTCTAAATTCATCATGTAATTATCGTAGGCCTATTGATTGTGGACGTTGTGTATTTAAAAGTGAGAAAAGCGTTTTGTATGAAATCCATACGTGCAGTTTCCCTCACAGGGCTCGCACAAAATCAGCGGGAAATGAGTCTTTAATGTACGTTAGGCTAGCTAGTGAGTTGTGAGTGAAAAGTCTGCTGGCATAGTTTTAGAAATACTCGTCTGAAGAAGTGACTGAGGTAAGTTCCAGCAGTCTGCGTGTGTCTTCTGTAATGTCTCGAACCATCGTTTCTGCCAAAAAAGGCTTTCAAGAGCTTGATATAGCTTTTTTTTTTTGTTGTAAATGTATGACTTGCAATCTTTATAAACATCGACTGAGGAAAGGAGAAATAAATGGACAGGTGCCAGTTTTGAGAAGAAAAGTATACCCGTTTAGTTGAACGAATGATCGTCAATATTCAAAACTTAAAAAATGTAAACTTACATGATAGCCTACCTTACCACCATGCATGTCATCTTTAATTGTATTGTGTGTAAGTTAACATCTAAACGAGGCGATCATCAGCGCTGCCAGTCAGGAGATTAACGAGCAGCTTTGTGGGTTTGTGAGTTTTAATGTTAAATAGCCTACACTATATCAACATTATAGTAATATTTTACTTTTAATAAAATAATGTTTTATTTTAATGCCTTAATGTTGATAATATTTGTCCAAATTACTCTTTTATTACTATTAGTATAATTCAGTTTTTGCAAATACTGAATACACATTTTGTTTGTTTTTCACATTTGGTCATTTGGTAAAGTTTGCAATAATTTTAATTGCATATTCAATAATAAATTGATACTTCCACAAAAAAAGCTTAACTTGCATGTCAGTTTTATTGCAACACTCTCTGTGATTGTGATTGTCAACACTCAAGTGATTGTCCGGGAAGCAGATACACTCTGTCAGTTTAAATCTAAACTAAAACGCATCTCTTTTACCTGGCATTCATATAGAACATTATACATTTCTATTATTCAAATCAGTTAAATGATTATTAGGCTGCATAGGTCAGCCGGAACCGGGGACACTTTCCTATAACACCTGATGTACTCATTATTTAATAAGAAGAATGGCATCTATGCTAATGTATGTCTTTCTGTTCATTCTAAAGTTTACTGAAGTCAGCCGGATCCGGGCCGTATCCAGATCAGAAGGTGGACCTGCGCCTGGACCCATCCATGACGCATCCCTGAAGGGCCAGCCTCATCAGCCCTGTGAAGGCCTCGTCGACACGACTGATCCTCAACAAACTCGTCTCCATACCGGTGTGATGACTCCGACTTCCAACCAGATGGAACTGGATAAATATTCTGAATGTTCTTATTCAATCTGACTTCTGACCTGTAATGCTGCCTGGATCATAATCATACACTGTTCGCTCGTTGGACAGAGGAGAACTGAGCGACTGAGACTGGGTTTTCCCAAAGTTTTTTCTCCATTCTGTCACCTGATGGAGTTTTGGTTCCTTGCCACTGTTGCCTTGGCTTTTGGCTTGCTTAGTTGGGGACATTTAATATTCAACAATATTATTGATCTGCCTTAAGGTGGACGATTTTCTTCTAGAAACAAACTTTGTTGTATTATATTCATGTTACAGTATCACTGTGAAGCTGCTTTGATACAATCTGTATTGTAAAAAGTGCTATATAAATAAAGATGACTTGACTTGTGTAATCAACAGGTGAGGACCAACATGGTTGAATATTTACAAAATGAGATGACTGGTAATTATTGTAATGATAATTATTTTCATAATTACATTCATAATATAACAAATATTTGTTTCTAATTTTATAAAGGCAATGAGACAAGAAATAACCCAGCACATGAGTAAGACTTAACCCAGCAAGAGGGTTAATTTCACCCACTGGTTGGGTCAAATGAATGACCCAGAAATATGGGTTAAATGGTAAAACCCAGCACTTGGGTCAAACCAACCCAGCGCGTGTTCTGTCCAATAGTGACCCAGCGGTGTGGTTAAGGTTGGGTTATTTTTTAACCCAGCAGTTTTTAGAGTGTATTGTTAAACCTAAGCACATAATAAATATTATTCACATGAAACAAACATGCACTGCACACAAGCTAATTACTGACCTGCTACACACACACATTGTGTTTTCATGTTTTATGGGGACTTTCCATTGACATAATGATTTTTATACATAGGCTACAAACTGTATATTCTGTCCCCTTACACTAACCCTACCCATCACACAACTTTCTGCATTTTTACATTTTCAAAAAAACTTGTGTTACCACGGTAGCTTGTTTAATAACACAATGGTGAACATGTACCAATGTACTTTTACTCTGTCCGTTTTCAAAATAACTTACCTGATAGGCTACTCAAAGCGTCCGTCTTCAGCTTTCCCACTCAGCGAGTTTGCAAACGCTGTTTAAGTTTCAGACTGTGTTCTACAGCAACTGGTGAAGTTCTCTCTGAATTAATGTAGTGAAATGAACGATGTCTGTACACACATTTATCACGCGCGCTGTTTACACACTGTGTGTGAGCGCGTGACCTCCTCCGCGGTCTCTGGCCAGACTGGGGTTTGCTCAGGTGAGGAACACCTTTAATGGTTTCACACACACGTATAACGCATCTCATTCCCCGTCTGAAAGCTGTGGAGGCCAGCAACCCACCGCGAGGCATGATTTATGAGATTATTTTCCCTCAGTGTGTCTGAATTAGTCCAACAGCTACTGAGATGTGGTCAGCACAGACGCTTTGAAATAAACCGTAACTCTTCCGTATGTGTTTTTGGACATTTAATTTAGGAGGAATTTCATTTGGATATTTCCTTTAGCGCTTCCACATTGCATGAATATATGATTGTAGGCCTATATGTGCCACTATACAGGTATAGTATAGGAATTTAATAAGCAATGATTCAGTTCATAATGACATCTTATGCCTTTTCATCGCAGAGTCAGACAACATAACATGATTTATTCCCCTTCCACCAGAGGGCACAGTTCTGCTAATTACACATACACTGAAACACACATGTGTCAGCTGAACTAAATCTCATAGGAACCAATATAAATGTGTTAATTCTCCATGAACCCATAAACACTAGTGTATCCATCTGTCAAAATCATTAGTTGAAAGAAATCCAATCTATGGGAAGAGCAGTGTTTACTCTAGGAAAGTTACACGAGATCATTCAGCAGCAAAGCGAGTTTCATTAGTAGATACTGTAACGAAGAGATTTTATGCTAAGGCTTTGGTAAAACATACTGACCAAAGTGTAAAAGCGCTAACTTGATTGATGGATGTTAAATATGGTGATGTTGGATTACCATATTCATACACCATTTAAATGGTGTTATAAGGTCCTTCAAAAACTACCAGGCATTACCATAATTTGTTTTCATTGTATATTTTCATATAAATAATTTCATGGTAACATCTTATAGTTACCATATTTATAAAAAAAACTTACAAAAACATACCAAAGTGGTACTGCCATGTTTTTGGGCATGCACCGTGGTAGGAATGTGGTCTTCAGTACGATGCTATCCTGCTGTACATGCAATTGCTATGGTACTGCAGTACTTAGAGTCAGATTACATGGTCTTTAAATGGTATTCTATGATACCTCAGATGTTTTACATTACATATTTTTTATAATAATACCATACATTTTGTGGTTGTTGTAAAATTAAGCAACAACATATACCAGCAATTTTCATAATGTTCTGTAAAGATAAACATTTATATTTTGAGATTTTATGACAAGGCTTTAATAAAACATATTGACCAAAGTGACTTACACAAACTTTTGGATTGGATTTTGGATATTAACTATATGATTACCATATTCATACAGCATGGTGTTATAAGGGCCTTCAGAGAATACCATGGCATTATTATGATTTTTCAATTGTTTTTTTTTCATGGAAATATTTTCTGTGGAACTGTTTGATTATTACCATAGCCTATTTAAATATGGAAGTACTTTAGAATACTATATATTCAGTACCATGCTATATTTTAAAATACCATGCTACATATTATTGCAACAGTACAAAAAATGGTATTTAAATGGTACTGTAAGATACATCAGCAAATACTGTGTTATTAACAAGGTGGTTTTTTTATTACCATTTTTATAAGTAATACCATGGTTATTTATTTATTTTAACACCAAAGCCCTTTTACAGAGCTTTACCCGGCACACATTAGTAACTGCAGAGTGAATGACCATCGGTGACCACTAGATGGTGCTGTGTGAAGAGTTTTAGTGATGATGATGAAGATGATGGTGGGGGAGGTGTGTGTGTGTGTGTGTGTGTGTGTGTGTGTGTGTGTGTGTTCCTTTAAACCTGTATTGCTCACACATTCTTCCCTTATATATTTGAGCTTGGGAATCTCCTACAGCTTTATGTTTCCTCGCTACTTTAACTACAACAACAAGGACTCTATGATTTCTTGTAACGCAAGACTCCTCATGGCCAAACAAAGATAATGGCTTGCCTTCTCGTAATGCGTGTGTGTGTGTGTGTGCGCGCTATATCTGCAGTAAAATGACAGGATGTGTACTGCTGTAGGGCTCTCCGAAGGGATGGGGCAGGAATGAGACAGAACAATGCGGGGGGCAGTGAAACCCATCAGCTAGAATAGAACGAGCCCTCCACCCTTCTTTCATCCCTCCATCCCTCCCTCCCTCTCCCTCCCTCTCCCTCCCTCTCTCTCTCTCTCTATCTCTCTCTCTCTCTCGCCTGCCTGCACCTCTTCCTTCCTCTCCTGCTCCGTATTTCACACCCCTCCGTCCCGAACAATCAAACGGCTGGCCAGGGCCTCAGCTCTGGGACCGCATGAGGAAATCCATAACAATGTCATAAGTACAGATGCCAAAAAAGAGAGAATTTATCCTGTTTTATGTGAATACACTCGACTGCAACGCTTGCATTTATTACTGCGAGTCTGGCCCTGCGATGGCAGAAAGACGGATGGCTGTTTGACTACTCAACATGTTTGCTTTGAAAATAAATCCACCCCGTAGAGTATCTGATCAGTGTGATATAATGGAGTTCTGTTGGCTTGTGACAGCAGGTAATGTTTACGGCACAGGAACTCGCAGGTTGTGTTATTAATGAAGGAGCTCTGTCCCTGTGGTGGGTCTAATTCACCAGTGTGTAATCTGCAGTGATTATTAGCCTAACCTTTAGCGCACCGTGAAGACATGCATCCGAATGAAGGCATCTTCTAGCACGGACACACATGGCGGCAGTGTTAGCGGGGTGTTGTGTGTGTATAACGTGGGGGTTTAGGGTCGCTCTGAATGCTGGTGAACTACACCTCTGCAGAAAGCATTGTCCCGTCTAGACGTGTTTCTGCCTCATTCTCTGCTGGTCTTTTACAGCCCTGGTTTTACAGCCCGACATAAACAGAGCCACAGGCAGCCAGTTCCACACTACTTGTGTGAGCTTGTGTGTTTCTCAGTGTCCGTTTGTGTGTGCGTCTGGGGGGTTGTGTGTGTGTGTGTGTGTGTATCAGTTTGTGAGGGCTTATTGTATATTTGCTGTATATCTCTTTGTTTCTTGTAGCTCAGCTGCTAGAGCCTGGTGCTGGCAACTCCAAGGTCATGGGTTTGATTCCCAGCTGGGAACACACACACTGATATACAATGTAAAGCTTGAATGGAAGACTTGTAGAAACATAATGCAATCTGCTAATCAAAGAATTACATAAAACAATTACAAATTTCATCTGAGCTTCAGAAAATCTGATAATTGTATGTCCCCATCCATTTTTGACTAGTTCTCTTTCTGACATACAGTTGCAGGGCAGGATGAAGTGATCTGAGCTGCTTCTTGTCTATTTGAGAGTATGATTTAGTGAAGTGAGGTCATTAGGAAACCCCAGTGCGGACTCGGATTGTTTCATTTGGCTGTAGTTTGCGGCTTGGGAGTTTTCACTGTGAGATTTGGCCTCTCTGGACAGGCACTTCCTGCTCTGGGACCTTCTTCAGTTTACTACTTCCTTCTTGTGCAGACAGCAGGACCAATGGGGTGTCAGATCACTGTCAGATCTCTGTATATATTTGTCAGGCTGTTGAATAAGGGTGCTGATGTCTCAGGCTGGGCCGCACACAGTCAGACTCCAGCGACTCTGTCTTAAAGTCCCCCAGTGGTGAAAATCAAGCTTTTAATGTTTTTAATATGCTTTAAGACAAACCATGTGTAAATTCATAAGTCGACACCATTGCTGAGTATTTTCTCCTTAAAACTGCAGTGAACCAAAGACAGTCTCAAAAACACGCTTTGAAATCGCTGGTGTTTCTGACATCACAAACTACCTTGTAACCAATCAGATCAGCGTGTGATCGTCAACGAGTGGATCTCTGAGCTGAGTGAGTGAGTGGAGGCGGGGCTAATTTGCATATTCATAGAACCGTGTATACTGAATGAGGCAAGGGTGTAGAGTTACATTCAAGCTATTTTAAGGCATGAAGGTTTTTTTTTTTCAAGGAAAAAACTTTTAAATATGTCATTTGGTTGATCAAAGATGACTACAGGGGGACTTTAAGGCCGTTCACAGCAAGAACAATAACTCTAATGATAACTATATTAGCATTCTTACCAGCAGACTGTTTATTCTAAGTGTTTTCTGCAGTTTTGTCTTCTGCCTCTTTAAAAGATTGAGCTCTTTAAAGGAGGATATATTCTGATTGGCTGTCAATGTTTTTATCATTCATCAGCAGGAAAAAAAAAATCATTCTGAAAGTGATTCCAACAATATAATTTCTCTGTGCCATGATTGTTATAGTTGTGGTGTGAACTCTGCTATTCTTTTACATTTAGAATGATTTTTAGAACTATATCTGTATCGTTATTATTATAGTTATTGTCCTTGGTGTGAACGGGCCTTTACGTCAGAGAAGTAAACGTAACACTGATCTTAAGTGCTGTACACGTTGTTGATGAGTTCCTCTTCTAACAGTCTGACAGTCTTAAGAAATAAAAATCATTAATCGTTTCTCAAAGATATGTGATAAAATGATAAAATGTATTTCTCCTGAGAAAAAGACCCTGCAAGATCAAATTTATATCGCTAAAATTTCCAAATGGATCTCAATAAAATTTCTTAAATGGACAGTTCACCAAAAAAAGAAAATTCTGTCATAATTTACTCTCCCACATGTCGTTCCAAACCCATAAGACTTTCATTCATCTTCGAAACACAAATGAAGATATTTTTGATGAAATTTGAGAGCTTTCTGTCCATTGACAGCTACGCAACTACCACTTTGACGCTTCAAAAAGTTCATAAAGAGATTGTAAAACTAATCCAAATGAATTGAGTTGTTTAGTCCAAATTTTCTGTGACAATGCACAAATCAATTGCAAGAACCAATGAGGTTCATTCTCTCGTTACGCATTATATTTGAGGTTCTGCAAGAACCAATGAGGTTCATTCTTGTGTTACACATCATGTTTGAGCTTCAGCAAGAACCAATGAGGTTCATTCTTGTGTTACGCATCACGTTTGAGCTTCTGCAAGAACCAATGAGGTTCATTCTTGTGTTACGCAGCACGTTAGAGCTTCAGCAAGAACCAATGAGGTTCATTCTTGTGTTACACATCACGTTTGAGCTTCAGCAAGAACCAATGAGGTTCATTCTTGTTACGCATCACGTTTGAGCTTCTGCAAGAACCAATGAGGTTCATTCTTGTGTTACGCATCACGTTTGAGCTTCAGCAAGAACCAATGAGGTTCATTCTTGTGTTACGCAGCACGTTTGAGCTTCAGCAAGAACCAATGAGGTTCATTGTTGTGTTACGCATCACGTTTGAGCTTCTGCAAGAACCAATGAGGTTCATTCTTGTGTTACGCATCACATTTGAGCTTCAGCAAGAACCAATGAGGTTCATTCTTGTGTTACGCATCACGTTTGAGCTTCAGCAAGAACCAATGAGGTTAATTCTCGTGTTACGCAGCAGGTTTGAGCTTCAACAAGAACCAATGAGGTTCATTCTCGTGTTACGCATCACATTTGAGCTTCAGCAAGAACCAATGAGGTTCATTCTCGTGTTACGCATCACATTTGAGCTTCAGCAAGAACCAATGAGGTTCATTCTTGTGTTACGCATCACATTTGAGCTTCAGCAAGAACCAATGAGGTTCATTCTCGTGTTACGCATCACGTTAGAGCTTCAGCAAGAACCAATGAGGTTCATTCTTGTGTTACGCATCACATTTGAGCTTCAGCAAGAACCAATGATGTTCATTCTCGTGTTACGCATCACATTTGAGCTTCAGCAAGAACCAATGAGGTTCATTCTTGTGTTACGCATCACATTTGAGCTTCAGCAAGAACCAATGAGGTTCATTCTCGTGTTACGCAGCACGTTAGAGCTTCAGCAAGAACCAATGATGTTCATTCTCGTGTTACGCATCACGTTTGAGCTTCAGCAAGAACCAATGAGGTTCATTCTCGTGTCACGCAGCACGTTTGAGCTTCATCAAGAACCAATGAGGTTCATTCTCGTGTTACGCAGCACGTTAGAGCTTCAGCAAGAACCAATGATGTTCATTCTCGTGTTACGCATCACGTTTGAGCTTCAGCAAGAACCAATGAGGTTCATTCTCGTGTCACGCAGCACGTTTGAGCTTCAGCAAGAACCAATGAGGTTCATTCTCGTGTTACGCAGCACGTTAGAGCTTCAGCAAGAACCAATGATGTTCATTCTCGTGTTACGCATCACGTTTGAGCTTCAGCAAGAACCAATGAGGTTCATTCTCATGTCACGCAGCACGTTTAAGCTTCAGCAAAAGGTTTGTTCTCACGCATCAAGCATGTATGATTGACCCTCTGTTTATGTATGCTAATCAATGTTTATATGTGAATAAAAGCCTAAATTAAATCTGTTTGGACTAAACCGATCGATCACACCCATCACATTGATTTATATGGATTAGTTTTACAATCTCTTTATGAACGTGTTGAAGCGTCAAAGTGGTAGTTGTGTATCTGTCAATAAATGGACAGAAATCGCTCAGATTTTATTAAAAATATCTTCATTTGTGTTCTGAAGATGAACAAAAGTCTTACAGGTTTGGAACAACATAACCAAGAGCTACATTCTCTTACTGTACATCAACAATTATCTTGTTTGTTTCTGTTCCTACTTAGTCAACTGAACTCACATGATCACAGGCAAGAATGGTTAATATTTTACATTGTAAGTTTTCTTTGTTTTAAATTTCACTAAAAACGCTCCATATATCTTTGATTTTAAAGTAAAAGAATTCTATATTTTTAATGTTTTACGGTGTTCACTGTTTTAAGGCATGGCCACTTTTTGGCAAAATTTCGCAAGCAATAAAGTTCCATTGTCAATAGTCTAGCATTGAATAAAGCACAGAATTCACTTTCAAACCAAGTAACTTTCTGTTGGTTCAGCGGCAAAATCTTGTGACCAACTTGAACTGGTATGAAATCTGCATGGGAAAGGCGGGAAATGCATGAGTTCCTCTGGAAATTACAGTTACAGAACAACAGTAAATATCACCCCTTATGGTACTACCACAGTTTGTTTACTTGAATGTAACATATTTAAGACTCCATTAAATTTTCTGAGCTGCCTGTGAGCAATAACATTTTCCTCTGGGCTCTGTTACAGTAACTGGTTTGTGTTCACAGTATAATATAAAGTAAAAAAAAAAAAAAAAAAAAAAAAGTTGTTGTGGTCTGGAGACATTTCAACAGTCATTTCAGTGGTTTTCCAGAGATAGATAGCAGTCAGCAGCACAGTGTGACAGCATGAGAAAACTGAGAACAGGAAGCCAGACATGATGATGAAGGGGGCACACACTTTTACAGGTGGAGAAAGAGAGGCAGAGAGAAAGAGAGAAAAAGAGAGACGGAGGTGAAGTTCTGGAGGAAACAGCTGTTGGTCGGATGCCTCAGGAAATACAGTGACACAGAAGAAATAGTGCTTTTTTTCCGTGCATATTTGCTCTTGATGTCTCTGAGTTCCCTCATAAGGAGATCTGTGTGCATGGTGAAATTAACACCTAACTCCATACCCAATAATAATGAGCTTATTCACATCGTTAATTGAACATGTCTGTCATCCATTAGTGTTTGAGTCGTATGAGCAGTCTATGACCGTCCATCCTGTTGCAGTTCATCATGTGCTGTGTGTGTGTGTGTGTGTGTGGTCCAGTCACGACCTGTGTGCGGTTTCACGTGTTTGGGAGTTCAGTTCTGCGCCTCTATCTGTCCATCTGTGTGTATTTGTTGCCTGATCCAGTTCCTGAATTCACAGGCGGAGAGAGTAAAGTGGGTTGTGTCCAATTTCTCTGCCAGAGCAAATTCTAAAGCTGGCGTGAGAGGTCAGATCAATCAACACACACTCACTCACATACAGTAAATGTTTCACGCCTTCCTTCGCTACATGGCCACCAGCGGTCTGATATATAATGTGTTAGATGCTGGTGTTTGATAATATCCATTTAATAACCCAGAAAATGTGTCTATGTTAAGAATGGAACTGTTTACAGTGAAATGGAGTCCAGATTAGTATTAGATATAAATATGGTACAGCAGGACATTCAGATAATGAGTACAAACATCACGGCTGATATCTCTTCTGGTCAATTCAATTTGAATGCATTGCATTGTTGGATATAATAGTATTCAGTGCAGGATGTTCTTGTGCATTCACCTTATTTTTAACGTAAGAAAGGGAGTAGCCGATTTCAACCTGAATATGCAAGGCAAAAAAGCTGTTTTTAAAACAGCCGTACCAACTGGTTTGCTATCATATAATTTTAATTTATTATTGTAATCAAAAACACACTAGTTTGTGGCGCAAATAGTGTTACCATTTACCGAACTGTTCTTCTAGTTATTTACCTATAATGGCTAAAGAATTCAATTGGAAGACTTGAACATTCACAAGAAATAGCTTACTTCCACGTTGAAAATATTGAATATTGATATACTGCACTTGTTGGTGTGTTCATTAAGTGTGTATGGGAGTATACTCAAAAAGTCTGGTAGAATGCTAATATGGCATGCTAATATAGTGCGGTTTGGTAGCATGCTAAAGTAAAGTGTTCTCTCAGGGTCAAACTGCCCTCTGATTGGCTGGCTAATGCAGTCTTCATTTTGGATTATGCCACTTCAGATGTGCTTCTGTTTTCAGTGTGAATTTGCCATTAGAAAGCGGGAGAGCTAAGTGTCCTTAAAATGTGTTCAGCATGTTGAGCAGGTGTTGAATCCCAGTGTGCAGGTGGAGATGCTCAAAAATAACGTGCCAACAAATCACAGTTTGCCTCCTTTAAAAACGATTTACCACTGAATGTGTGTTTAAGCAAAACCAAAGACTTGAAACCATTACTGTTTTGGAGTTTGTGTCCTTAAAGTAACAGTTCACCCTAAATCTGTCATCATTTACTCTCCCTCACATTGTTCCAAACCCATATGACATACTTTCTCCTGTGAAATACAAAAGCAGAAGACTGACAGCCTCCGTCACTATTCACTTACTTTGA